>NC_053398.1:2068439-2102539 GCF_905171765.1 Bufo bufo | reverse complement strand
GATGGGCTTAGATACATCAGCTCACCAGACTGTATCACACATAATAATTAGGTACAGCAGTCCAAAGACAGTATCACAGCTGGCAAGATTAGATACAGCAGCCAGTATCACACATGGCAGGCTTAGATACATCAGCCCTGTGGATAGTAAGACATGGTGGGATTAGATACATCAGCTCTGTGGACAGTGTCACCAGTGGCATAGCGTGGGGGGGCTGTTGCAGCAGGGCCGCACCGCCAATTAGGCAAAGTGAGGCGATGGCCCCAGGTGGCGCGGGCCTGGTGACAAGTGGGCGGGGCACAGGGAGATTAGCGCTTACATTGTGGCAGCGCTCCTCTCCATAGTCATCTGTATCGCCGTCCTCAGGACAGAGATACAGACGGAAGTGCTGCTGCGGGGCAGGGAGAGGCGTGTCCCTTCCCCTTCCCCTTCCTCTTCCTCTGATAGGCTGCCGGCCTAGTGCCCGCAGCCTATCACAGGCCGATGCAGGCGGCGCGATGACATCATCACGCTGCCTGAGCCGTACAGCGCGGGACACAGGCCGGGAGAGGCTGCATCGCATCGCTGACACGGAGGTAAGGATAAGTGTTTGGTTTTTTATATGGTCAATACTGGCTACTGGCACATGATTGGGGGCCATCTATGGGGGCACGTGTTACTGGCACACAATTGGGGGGCATCTATGGGGGGCACGTGTTACTGGCACATTATTGGGGGCATCTACTGAGGCCACAAAGGAGTATTTTATATGGGGGCTCTGTATAGGGGCATTTTAAACTGGGGCACATTATGGTGGGTACTATGGGGAAGGGGAGAGAGGAGTACTATGGGCTCATCTATGGGGGGCACTAACAAGGGGTATTTTATACTTGCAAATTACGGGGGAAACTGAGGGCATCTACTGGGGCACTATACAGTGGGGGAAATAATTATTTGACCCCTCACTGATTTTGTAAGTTTGTCCAATGACAAAGAAATGAAAAGTCTCAGAACAGTATCATTTCAATGGTAGGTTTATTGTAACAGTGGCAGATAGCACATCAAAAGGAAAATCGAAAAAATAACTTTAAATAAAAGATAGCAACTGATTTGCATTTCATTGAGTGAAATAAGTATTTGAACCCCTACCAACCATTAAGAGTTCTGGCTCCCACAGAGTGGTTAGACACTTCTACTCAATTAGTCACCCTCATTAAGGACACCTGTCTTAACTAGTCACCTGTATAAAAGACACCTGTCCACAGAATCAATCAATCAAGCAGACTCCAAACTCTCCAACATGGGAAAGACCAAAGAGCTGTCCAAGGATGTCAGAGACAAAATTGTAGACCTGCACAAGGCTGGAATGGGCTACAAAACCATTAGCAAGAAGCTGGGAGAGAAGGTGACAACTGTTGGTGCGATTGTTCGAAAATGGAAGGAGCACAAAATGACCATCAATCGACCTCGCTCTGGGGCTCCACGCAAGATCTCACCTCGTGGGGTGTCAATGGTTCTGAGAAAGGTGAAAAAGCATCCTAGAACTACACGGGAGGAGTTAGTTAATGACCTCAAATTAGCAGGGACCACAGTCACCAAGAAAACCATTGGAAACACATTACACCGCAATGGATTAAAATCCTGCAGGGCTCGCAAGGTCCCCCTGCTCAGGAAGGCACATGTGCAGGCCCGTCTGAAGTTTGCCAATGAACACCTGAATGATTCAGAGAGTGACTGGGAGAAGGTGCTGCGGTCTGATGAGACCAAAATAGAGCTCTTTGGCATTAACTCAACTCGCTGTGTTTGGAGGAAGAAAAATGCTGCCTATGACCCCCAAAACACCGTCCCCACCGTCAAGCATGGGGGTGGAAACATTTTGCTTTGGGGGTGTTTTTCTGCTAAGGGCACAGGACAACTTATTCGCATAAACGGGAAAATGGACGGAGCCATGTATCGTGAAATCCTGAGCGACAACCTCCTTCCCTCTGCCAGGAAACTGAAAATGGGTCGTGGATGGGTGTTCCAGCACGACAATGACCCAAAACATACAGCAAAGGCAACAAAGGAGTGGCTCAAGAAGAAGCACATTAAGGTCATGGAGTGGCCTAGTCAGTCTCCGGACCTTAATCCAATCGAAAACCTATGGAGGGAGCTCGAGCTCAGAGTTGCACAGAGACAGCCTCGAAACCTTAGGGATTTAGAGATGATCTGCAAAGAGGAGTGGACCAACATTCCTCCTAAAATGTGCGCAAACTTGGTCATCAATTACAAGAAACGTTTGACCTCTGTGCTTGCAAACAAGGGTTTTTCCACCAAGTATTAAGTCTTTTTTTGTTAGAGGGTTCAAATACTTATTTCACTCAATGAAATGCAAATCAGTTGCTATCTTTTATTTAAAGTTATTTTTTCGATTTTCCTTTTGATGTGCTATCTGCCACTGTTACAATAAACCTACCATTGAAATGATACTGTTCTGAGACTTTTCATTTCTTTGTCATTGGACAAACTTACAAAATCAGTGAGGGGTCAAATAATTATTTCCCCCACTGTATATGGGGCATTTTATACTGGTTCATAATGGGGGGCATTAGGAGCAAGGGGGGAGAAGAGCACTATGGGGGTGTTTTATACTGGCACATTATGGGGACACTATGGGGACATTAGCTCAACTGGGGGCATTAAAAGGGGGTCTTTTCTGCATTGGCACATTATAAGGAGAATTATTACTACTGGGGGACATTATGATGGGCTTTATTACTACTGGGGGTCTATGGGGAACATGATTACTAGTATGGGCACTATGGGAGCATTATTACTTCTGGGGCACAGTGGGGGCATGTTGGGGGCCTGTAGGAGCACTATTACTGCCATGTGTGCTCTAGCAGAGAATTATTCCTATTGGTGGGACTTTTGGGAGCACTATTACTGTGGGGGGCACCTGGCACAGGATCAGCTCAGCACAGTTATTATTGGGGGACGTTATGTTTACACTATTAGTGTCAGGGGCGCTATTTGCTGGGCACTGTCTGCATGGTACTGCTATTATCAGGGGGGTTATCTGTTTCTGCAGTATAGTATTGGGGGTAGTAGGGGGATTTGTGCAGAAGATGGGAGGATGATGGAAAAGTAGTAAACGAAGATTTTTTTTTTTTTGTCAAACTGCAGAGACGAGAAAATGTGCTTGTTCTGAATTCTGGGGCCTCAAACCCATCTCCTATATTATCTGTTATCACTGTGTTATCTGTGGTGTTACATAGGACTGCAGGTGACATCTACTACATTATCTGTTATCACTGTGTTATCTGTGGTGTTACATAGGACTGCAGGTGACATCTACTACATTATCTGTACTCAGTTATCACTGTGTTATCTGTGGTGTTACATAGGACTGCAGGTGACATCTACTACATTATCTGTTATCACTGTGTTATCTGTGGTGTTACATAGGACTGCAGGTGACATCTACTACATTATCTGTTATCACTGTGTTATCTGTGGTGTTACATAGGACTGCAGGTGACATCTACTACATTATCTGTACTCAGTTATCACTGTGTTATCTGTGGTGTTACATAGGACTGCAGGTGACATCTACTACATTATCTGTTATCACTGTGTTATCTGTGGTGTTACATAGGACTGCAGGTGACATCTACTACATTATCTGTACTCAGTTACCACTGTGTTATCTGTGGTGTTACATAGGACTGCAGGTGACATCTCCTACACTATCTGTACTCAGTGATCACTGTGTTATCTGTGGTGTTACATAGGACTGCAGGTGACATCTCCTACACTATCTGTACTCAGTGATCACTGTGTTATCTGTGGTGTTACATAGGACTGCAGGTGACATTTACTACATTATCTGTACTCAGTTATCACTGTGTTATCTGTGGTGTTACATAGGACTGCAGGTGACATCTACTGCATTATCTGTACACAGAGAGTTATCACTGTGTTACCTGTGGTGTTACATAGGACTGCAGGTGACATCTCCTACACTATCTGTACTCAGTTATCACTGTGTTATCTGTGTGTTACATAGGACTGCAGGTGACATCTCCTACACTATCTGTACTCAGTGATCACTGTGTTATCTGTGGTGTTACATAGGACTGCAGGTGATATCTACTATATTATCTGTACTCAGTTATCACTGTGTTATCTGTGGTGTTACATAGGACTGCAGGTGACATCTACTACATTATCTGTACTCAGTTATCATTGTGTTATCTGTGGTGTTACATAGGACTGCAGGTGACATCTCCTACATTATCTGTACTCAGAGAGTTATCACTGTGTTATCTGTGGTGTTACATAGGACTGCAGGTGACCTCTACTACATTATCTGTACTCAGAGATTTATCACTGTGGTATCTGTGGTGTTACATAGGACTGCAGGTGACATCTACTACATTATCTGTACTCAGAGAGTTATCACTGTGTTATCTGTGGTGTTACATAGGACTGCAGGTGACATCTACTACATTATCTGTACACAGAGAGATATCACTGTGTTATCTGTGGTGTTACATAGGACTGCAGGTGACATCTACTACATTATCTGTACTCAGAGAGATATCACTGTGTTATCTGTGGTGTTACATAGGACTGCAGGTTACATTTACTACATTATCTGTACTCAGTGATCACTGTGTTATCTGTGGTGTTACATAGGACTGCAGGTGACATCTACTACACTATCTGTACTCAGTGATCACTGTGTTTTCTGTGGTGTTACATAGGACTGCAGGTGACATTTACTACATGATCTGTACTCAGTTATCACTGTGTTATCTGTGGTGTTACATAGGACTGCAGGTGACATTTACTACATTATCTGTATTCTGTTATCATTGTGTTATCTGTGGTGTTACATAGGACTGCAGGTGACATCTACTACATTATCTGTACTCAGTTATCACTGTGTTATCTGTGGAGTTACATAGGACTGCAGGTGACATCTACTGCATTATCTGTACACAGAGAGTTATCACTGTGCTATCTGTGGTGTTACATAGGACTGCAGGTGATATCTACTATATTATCTGTACTCAGTTATCACTGTGTTATCTGTGGTGTTACATAGGACTGCAGGTGATATCTACTATATTATCTGTACTCAGTTATCACTGTGTTATCTGTGGTGTTACATAGGACTGCAGGTGATATCTACTACATTATCTGAACTCAGAGAGATATCACTGTGTTATCTGTGGTGTTACATAGGACTGCAGGTGACATTTACTACATTATCTGTATTCTGTTATCACTGTGTTATCTGTGGTGTTACATAGGACTGCAGGTGACATCTACTGCGGGGGGGGGGGAAGGGGGCGCAATACTTGACTTGCCCCGGGTGCTGGGAACCCACGCTACGCCACTGTGTATCAAACATGATTGTGTTAATCGTGATGGATCCGCTGTGTTCATCGTCATGGTTACTAACACTTTTGCGCGGACGTTTTTCTCAAGGTTGTTTTTCAATTTCCGAAGTGAACAATGGCGCCGTTCTGTGTCATAATCACACGCGGTCGTTCACGCCTGTCACTCCTGTCCCCGGGGGATGCGCCGCCATTACATGTTTTAGGACAAGCCCTGCACACTGTTCCAAACACCCAGCTGTGCTACGTGATCAGTAGGCAGGAGATTTCCTGTGGTGTAGAGGGAGCTCCAGTCACTGACAGGCAGCAGCCGCTCTTAACCCCTTAAATACAGGCCCATTTTTGGTTTTGCATAGCTATAATTCTCCGTTTTTATAGCCCTATGAGGCCTTGTTTGTTGTGAGAGAACTTCACCCTGTCCGTTATTGGAAAACGGGGGGAAAAACGGAAAAGGTTTTGGGAGTTTTGACATCACACCGTTCACTGCGCGCTAAAGATGACATGACGTTCTTATTCTGCGGCTCAATACAAATATAGCGATGCCAAACTTGTATCGTTTTTTATTTATTTATTTTTTTAATACTTTTAAAAAAATACAAACCTTTCAAAAAAGTCTAACTTTTCTTTGCATCGCCATTTTCTGACAGCGATAACTTTCCATCCTCAGAGCTGTACGAGGGCTTTTTCCATTTACCGCACAGGAATTTTTAAAAATATTTTAATAGTTCAGACATTTTCAAACGCGGTGATACCTGATATGTTTGTTTATTTTATTTTTTTATTGTTTAAAATATTTTATATTTAAAATGGGGAAAGAGGGGTGATTTTAAACCTTTTAATTTTTACTTTTTATTCAATAGCTATTAGAACCTGGAATCTTTTGATCCCTTGACCTATTCACCCTAATAGAGATCTATTAGGATGAATAGGATCGCGATCCCTGCTGAGCTCTGCCTCATGCTCGGTGCAGCAGGGATCTTACCATGGCAGACCTCGAAGGCTTTTGCAACGTCCAGGCTGCCATGGTAACCCTGTGATTTCACTGCTGGGGCTCTGATATGAAGGAGCGTCATCCCGCTGCCTCGTCTCACAGGTGCCGTGATCAGTGTTGGGCCTCATGCGGTCGGCAATACACGGGCGCCGGCCGTGTGCACCCCGCGTCACGGATGCGGACCCATCCACTTGAATGGGTCCGCAATCTGGAGCGGCAGTGCGGAATGGAGGCACGGAAGCACTATGCACTGCTTCCGTGGTGTTTCTGTCCGTGCCTCCGCACCGCAAAAAAATAGAACGTGTCCGTCCTGGCCGCCGCACGGATGTTGCCTGTGCATTGGGGATCACAATTTGCACAACGGCCGTGTGCATGAGGCCTTAATTGTGGTACCTGAGGGATTAAATTTCCCGTTATTGCGGCCAGGTGTCGCTGTATGATACGGCTCCTGCCACGTATGGCGCGGGCTCACTGCAGCAGCTCGCTCCATACATTACCTCTACCACCGGGCCATAGGGTTACGTCACGGTGGTTGAAGGGGTTAATGATTTGCTGCACTGAAGGAGATGTGTGCAGACACTGATCCAGCAGGCAGGCGGTGAGATCATCAGAGCTAGGGAGACACCAGCAGATCTGCGAGTGCAGCTCTGGATGTGACTGGAGTTAATCACATTTGACCTTGACCATTTGAATGTGGAAGAGACGAGATCCTGCAGGATGGCGGCCATGACACGTGTGGATGGAGCGCTGTGACTGCGGATAATCCAAAGCACGGCCATCTACTTGTGAAATCCTCTGTGCTGCTGTGGGCACCCTGAGCATGGCATTGTCTGTACCGCACGCGTCGTCGACACTTAAACAGCCGACAGCTCATGACTATCATATTTCTGCGCACCTGCACGCTATTCCGAGCCGCTGGAGCGGAGGGACATGGAAACACCTGCTCGAATTATATTCATCAGCACAAGGTACAATAAAAATGAAGGATCTCGCGCTGTATATGACGGCAGAGGATTTAATTTCCCAGCTGCTGTGGAACTACAGGTACCAGCACGTGGCAGTTTTGCCGCAGAAACCTTCCATTCAGGGCACGAGGCAGATATTTCTGCTACCGGTGAACATGTAATACTCGGTAATACTCTGTGCTGCTGGGAGACCCCACCAGAGAGGACCCCTGTGCAAGGACAGTACATGGGCCCCTTGATTGCAGCCATAGACCACCTTATCCCAGTCCTCCGGTTAGACCAGGGGAGCACAACGTTTCCTGGTTGGGGGCCACATTGCCAGACTGAACCAATGACGAGGGCCGAAATTAAAATTTAAAGGTGCATTAACAACTGAAATATTGTACTTCTGGCATATTGAACACACATTATATACCATTAATGTCTGGTTACTCCTCCAGGACTCCCATCTAATGGGAGAAATACATGAAAAATACATGTGAGCAGCCACAAGACATAGGCATACATGTCTGTTACCAGATGGTTGGGGGCCACTCAGAATGGTATCAAGGGCCGCAGGTTGTGCACCCCTGGGTTAGACGGTCGCGTCCCTATGACAACTCTGATCTACTTCTAATATTGATCTCGTTCCCTCCACAGATGCAAGAACCTGACGTATCCGGCTCGTCTGCCCCAGGTCAGCATAGTCTTCATCTTTGTCAACGAAGCTCTGTCCGTCATCCTGAGGTCCATCCATTCCGCCATTGACCGGACGCCCGCGGAGCTTCTCAAGGAGATCATCTTGGTGGACGACTTCAGCGATAATGGTGGGTGGTAGTCCTCTGTGTCATGGGGTCAGGGGGCCAGTCTGTGAAGTTTTGGGGGTCAGTCCCTCTGCCCAGGAGCTGACAATCTAATCCCCTACTTCCCATACACTGAAGCCAAGGCCACGTGAAGGTTACTTCTGATTTCAGCCCAGATTCGCACATTAATGACCTCTTTGGATGAATGTAATGTTTCCATTCACTGGCAGCAAGCAGAGCCTGACACCAGCTTTTGCCTTGTCCGTCTGTTGGCACATCCTGTTACAGCCTCTGGATGTAAACATTTCCTGTTTCCATTGACTGACTGCAAGCAGAGATCTTGTGATTTGATTCCTCAGCATTTTCAAGGTTTATTTAGACTGATCCGGCCCTTTAATTGCTTCACTTCCTGTCGGGTCGATCACATTCTGCTGATCACTTGCTCTTCTTTTATTCAGTGCCCGCTCCGGTCTTCACGTAGAGGCTCCCTGGCACGGCATGTGGCCTCCTCGCGCCTCATGCCTCCTCGCGCCTCTCTTTCCACTGGGATTCTTTTCTTCAGTCTGAAGCCCTGATTGAGAAGTTAATTTAATTATCAATCAGGGCCGGGAGCAGCGGCAGGTGATGGATTGATGGGATTGCATTCTCCGCGGCGCGGGATATCGTCTTATGTGTGCGAGGATTAACCCCGACATCGCCAGAGCCACCTTATGCCTTACATCAAGATATTGTACGCCTTAAAGGGACACAGGCCCTAAAATCCACCAACCCTTGCTGCATACTAAAAGCAAACAATAACAATACTCGCCACTTCCATTCTTATCTATTCTAGTGCATTCACAGTAATTCAGGCTTCAGAGCTGAAATCTCCGGCATCCCCTGCTTGTTCAGTGTCTGCACCCTGCTGTGCGTTTTTTGGCGTCTCCTCTTTGCATCAATCATTAATGTGATGTAGGAGAAACAATCTGCGTCCAGCAGCTAAGCGGTCAGGGCGGTCTGTCAGCAAACCTGCGGACTGTTTCCAATAATAAAAGTATAGAAAGTGGTAGGAAACTGGAGAAAACCCCCCAGAACATGGGGAGACCCTACAAACCCCCCAGAACATGGGGAGACCCTACAAACCCCGCAGAACATGGGGAGACCCTACAAACCCCGCAGAACATGGGGAGACCCTACAAACCCCGCAGAACATGGGGAGACCCTACAAACCCCTCAGAACATGGGGAGACCCTACAAACCCCTCAGAACATGGGGAGACCCGACAAACCCCGCAGAACATGGGGAGACCCTACAAACCCCGCAGAACATGGGGAGACCCTACAAACCCCCCAGAACATGGGGAGACCCTACAAACCCCGCAGAACATGGGGAGACCCTACAAACCCCCCAGAATATGGGGAGACCCTACAAACCCCTCAGAACATGGGGAGACCCGACAAACCCCGCAGAACATGGGGAGACCCTACAAACCCCGCAGAACATGGGGAGACCCTACAAACCCCGCAGAACATGGGGAGACCCTACAAACCCCCCAGAACATGGGGAGACCCTACAAACCCCCCAGAACATGGGGAGACCCTACAAACCCCCCAGAACATGGGGAGACCCTACAAACCCCTCAGAACATGGGGAGACCCTACAAACCCCCCAGAACATGGGGAGACTCTACAAACCCCCCAGAACATGGGGAGACCCTACAAACCCCCCAGAACATGGGGAGACCCGACAAACCCCCCAGAACAAGGGGAGGCCCTACAAACCCCCCAGAACATGGGGAGACCCTACAAACCCCGCAGAACATGGGGAGACCCTACAAACCCCCCAGAACATGGGGAGACCCTACAAACCCCCCAGAACAAGGGGAGGCCCTACAAACCCCCCAGAACATGGGGAGACCCTACAAACCCCGCAGAACATGGGGAGACCCTACAAACCTCCCAGAACATGGGGAGACCCTACAAACCCCCCAGAACATGGGGAGACCCTACAAACCCCCCAGAACATGGGGAGACCCTACAAACCCCCCAGAACATGGGGAGACCCTACAAACCCCCCAGAACATGGGGAGACCCGACAAACCCCCCAGAACATGGGGAGACCCGACAAACCCCCCAGAACATGGGGAGACCCTACAAACCCCCCAGAACATGGGGAGACCCTACAAACCCCCCAGAACATGGGGAGACCCTACAAACCCCAGTCCTCGCTGGCTGCTGCACCTACGTGGCTGTACGTATTCGTGCTGCGTGCGCCTGCGGGGAATTCTTAGGTCTATATTTTTTCTTAAATCTATGTGCCCCCCCCCCACCCCCACCCCCACCCCCTACTTATCAACCCCAAATGGTTCAAGTGGGAGCAATGCCCCCTCTCAAAACCAGCGGGGCCGGGCAGAAAACGGGAATTTGCGCCACTTTTCACGTTTAATTGCAAGTCCGTTAGTAAATGTGCCCCAGTGGCTTCTTACCTTCTGACCAAGCGGCTGAGTTCTGTGATATTCTGGATTATCGGATGCCGGATTGAAGGACTTTGTGCTGTGGAGCTCGGATCTCGGCCCGTAAGCAGCCGCGCTGTCATCTGTGCGCTGTTCTCGCGGGGCCCCTGTGGATACGATATCGCTGATGGTAACAATATTTCCCGGTGTTGATAAATTGTTTTGTTCTCGACTGTAATAAGATGTGTGCAAAGAACGGACGCGGCGGGGAGGAAGCATCTGAAATCCTGATAAAACGGAATACAAGAACTCTGCTTGCTGTCCCAGAATATTCTTGTGTACATCCAGAAGGTGAATATCTGAAGTGACCAAGTCCTGCTCACAGCTGAGGGTTTGTTCCAGTTGTATCCAGTCTACACAATCCAATGGAAATCCCCTGGACTCCAGACTGATACATTTCACCTGCACTGATACATTGTAGCAAACTATCAGGACAGGAGAGAGATTTGTGTTGATGTGTTTACTCACAGAGGATGGTCCAGACTGGATACCAGTGTAACAGACCCTCAGCTGTGAGAATTATTAGGTCTGTACACCCTCCGGAGGTAACCATGAATCTCCTCATTCACTGCCAGCAAGCAGAGATGATGAGGAAGTGAAACAAAGTCTGTTAGAAAGGAGGAGAACTTTTTCAGAAGACCCCTTTATGGTGTTTTTAATGTATTTTCTGGGCCCCCACGCGCCTGATGGATCGCTATAATGGTTTCCTATAAGAATTCCAGAATTTAGGGTTTTGTTTTTTTTCTTTACAGTCCCCCCATCCCCCACCCCGGATTGCGAGCTCTTGGCCGTAGAGCATTTTTACCTAGGCTTTAACCCACTGATGTCAGCAGTACAATGACACATCCGACCGCACGTGCGCTAATAATTCCGCCATCCGAGACTTTGCCGTTTCTCTTTCTAGAACGTTCCCGATCTTTCCCTGTCTGAATTCATTAGGAGTCGTCGCTGCTAGAAACGCTGATGGAGACAAGCGGCATCATCCGGACTAATTAACAGTGACAAGGAGCAAACCAACCCGTCATCGTTAGGATTTAATGAGTGTCCGAGCCTCAGATGGTACGCTCCGCGCGGGGGGGGGGGGGGGGGCTCGCTGTCAGGCAGGTAATCCTCACATTTCAGAAATACCAGTAAAAGCTAATTATTCTCCAGCCAGAGCCTCCACCCAGCTTTCCCGGAGCCGACGGCGATAACGAGCTGGAACAAGAGCGCCGCGCTAATGACTGCCAAGCAACATCTCTGTGCTCTGCCATCTTACTGCATAATAAAGCCTCAAATGACCCAGCTTTCCCAGAGTCCTGAGCAGCAGGGAGATTCAGGGGCCTGGGAAAGCTGGGTGACCGCACGGTCCATGTAGCTGGCATTAGGAGATGTATGGCAGCCACTTATCCTGACCCCGTTATAACAATCTTCAATAACTTACCATTTTTATTACCGGTTTGCTGTAAGTGAATGAAAACATTCTTCTCTCCAGCCAGAAAACCTGTCTTGACCTTGTCCACAGCAGATGTCCTTGTTACAATGTATCGGCAGAGACAACTGTGACCTGCTGTAAATGTTCCGCTGTGGACACCAGGCTGAAAGCTCTCAGCTGTACCTGTAGCGCGAGACTGTTTTCGTCCTCATGACAGCAAGCAGAGTGTTTGAAAAGGTGAAGAATTAAATGCTTGGACTAGTCTGCGTTTTATTTTGTTAGGGAGAAGGGGGTACTGCTGGCATCTTTTTTATAAAGTTTGTGCTTGAGTGTTTCCATCATATAACCAGGATCTCTGCTTGTTGTCAGTGAACAGATCTTTCTTCAAAACCTGACCTAATATTTCTCACAATTGAGGAGTTGCTACTATTCTATCCAGTCTAGACAATGCTGTGTGACCAAAACATCCAGGACTTCAGTCTGATACATTTTAGATACATACTGATCCATGGTGGATACATTTGGCCTGCACTGATACGTTGTGGATACATTTGGCCTGCACTGATACGTTGTGGATACATTTGGCCTGCACTGATACGTTGTGGATACATTTGGCCTGCACTGATACGTTGTGGATACATCTGGCCTGCACTGATACATTGTGGATACATTTGGCCTGCACTGATACGTTGCGATTACATTTGGCCTGCACTGATACATTGTGGATACATCTGGCCTGCACTGATACATTGTGGGTACATTTGGCCTGCACTGATACATTGTGGATACATTTGGCCTGCACTGATACATTGTGGATACATCTGGCCTGCACTGATACATTGTGGGTACATTTGGCCTGCACTGATACGTTGCGGGTACATTTGGCCTGCACTGATACATTGTGGATACATTTGGCCTGCACTGATACGTTGCGGATACATTTGGCCTGCACTGATACGTTGCGGGTACATTTGGCCTGCACTGATACATTGTGGGTACATCTGGCCTGCACTGATACGTTGCGATTACATTTGGCCTGCACTGATACGTTGTGGGTACATTTGGCCTGCACTGATACATTGTGGATACATTTGGCCTGCACTGATACATTGTGGATACATTTGGCCTGCACTGATACGTTGTGGATACATTATTCCAGACAATACAAAGCTTTGTGCTGTAAGTGTTGTTTAGCTCACATAGGATTTTCTAGACTGGATAAAATTGTAGCAAACCTACAGCTGTGAGAAGTATGAGAGTGGTACAGACTTTCACCCTGAGTGTAAACCAGAAATTTTTTATGGATGCAGCAAGCAGAGGTTTTGAAAATTGGAAAGCAGTGGGGGATGACGTTTGCTAGAAAGTTGTAGATTGGATAACATGGTTCTAATGGAGGGGGAGGGTGCAACATATCCATATCTGCCGCCAGAGTTCCGCGCACCCACAGTACACGAGGCACCGTCCCACGTACAACGGGTCGCCGGGTCTGGGGTTTGATGCCTGCGGGGCCCATCGCTTCTTCACCATCAGGATGACGTCTGCACTCGTAGGTCTTCCCCATAAATCCTACTGACGGTGTTTCTATGTGAAGCATGAACATGGCGGCTCACTGCTCGCCAAAAACACGGGGATAAATGGACGCGCTAATCTGCTGGAAAATTGAATTTTCAGGTTTGGAGTAAAATTGTTTGTTTCTTTAGAAAACCAACAGTGATCTATCTGTCAGAATGAGCGCGGCATGAAAGATGTCGGAAATCGTAATCGGGAGAAGGATTACGGCACAGCACAGTGCGAAAAACGGACAGAAGTGACGGCTATTAATGATGACAAGACCTCGTTTACATATAAAAACATTTCTATAAGAGAAGGCGCCGGGTGTTACATCTACCGTCCCTTAGTGTAACTTCAACTACATAATGCGATCATTCATATAGGATGGTACTAATGAGCGCTAAATACTTCATATAAGCCTATGTCAGGGGCTCATGAGCCTCGGGTGATCAAAACTTACCGTACATCCGGAGCTGAAAACCGCCCTATAGCAAGAAAATACAGGACGCAGGCTAGAGGAAGGCGTAAACAATAAATGCCGCAATTCTGGTTCATTACCTTGTGCTTTGTGGACTTATTATAGCAGTTATATTCTTGTACATAGGAGCAGTATTATAGTAGTTATATTCCTGTACATAGGAGACAGCATTATAGTAGTTATATTCTTGTACATAGGAGCAGTATTATAGTAGTTATATTCTTGTACATAGGAGCAGTATTATAGTAGTTATATTCCTGTACATAGGAGCAGTATTATAGTAGTTATATTCTTGTACATAGGAGCAGTATTATAGTAGTTATATTCTTGTACATAGGAGCAGTATTATAGTAGTTATATTCTTGTACATAGGAGCAGTATTATAGTAGTTATATTCTTGTACATAGGAGGCAGTATTATAGTAGTTATATTCTTGTACATAGGAGGCAGTATTATAGTAGTTATATTCTTGTACATAGGAGCAGTATTATAGTAGTTATATTCTTGTACATAGGAGCAGTATTATAGTAGTTATATTCTTGTACATAGGAGGCAGTATTATAGTAGTTATATTCTTGTATATAGGATGCAGTATTATAGTAGTTATATTCTTGTACATAGGAGCAGTATTATAGTAGTTATATTCCTGTACATAGGAGCAGTATTATAGTAGTTATATTCTTGTACATAGGAGCAGTATTATAGTAGTTATATTCTTGTACATAGGAGGCAGTATTATAGTAGTTATATTCCTGTACATAGGAGCAGTATTATAGTAGTTATATTCTTGTACATATGAGGCAGTATTATAGTAGTTATATTCTTGTACATAGGAGCAGTATTATAGTAGTTATATTCTTGTACATAGAAGCAGTATTATAGTAGTTATATTCCTGTACATAGGAGCAGTATTATAGTAGTTATATTCTTGTACATAGGAGCAGTATTATAGTAGTTATATTCTTGTACATAGGAGCAGTATTATAGTAGTTATATTCTTGTATATAGTAGACAGTATTATAGTAGTTATATTCTTGTACTAGGAGCAGTATTATAGTAGTTATATTCTTGTACATAGGAGCAGTATTATAGTAGTTATATTCTTGTACATAGGAGCAGTATTATAGTAGTTATATTCTTGTACATAGGAGGCGGTATTATAGTAGTTATATTCTTGTACATAGGAGCAGTATTATAGTAGTTATAGTCTTGTACATAGGAGGCAGTATTATAGTAGTTATATTCCTGTACATAGGAGCAGTATTATAGTAGTTATATTCCTGTACATAGGAGCAGTATTATAGTAGTTATATTCTTGTACATAGGAGCAGTATTATAGTAGGTATATTCTTGTACATAGGAGCAGTATTATAGTAGTTATATTCCTGTACATAGGAGGCAGTATTATAGTAGTTATATTCTTGTACATAGGAGCAGTATTATAGTAGTTATATTCTTGTACATAGGAGCAGTATTATAGTAGTTATATTCTTGTACATAGGAGCAGTATTATAGTAGTTATATTCTTGTACATAGGAGCAGTATTATAGCAGTTATATTCTTGTACATAGGAGCAGTATTATAGTAGTTATATTCCTGTATATAGGAGGCAGTATTATAGTAGTTATATTCTTGTACATAGGAGGCAGTATTATAGTAGTTATATTCTTGTACATAGGAGCAGTATTATAGTAGTTATATTCTTGTACATAGTAGCAGTATTATAGTAGTTATAGTCTTGTACATAGGAGCAGTATTATAGTAGTTATATTCTTGTACATCGGAGCAGTATTATAGTAGTTATATTCTTGTACATAGGAGGCAGTATTATAGTAGTTATATTCTTGTACATAGGAGCAGTATTATAGTAGTTATATCCCTGTACATAGGAGCAGTATTATAGTAGTTATATTCTTGTACATAGGAGCAGTATTATAGTAGTTATATTCTTGTACATAGGAGCAGTATTATAGTAGTTATATTCTTGTACATAGGAGGCAGTATTATAGTAGTTATATTCTTTAATGTAGGAGATTTGTTTCCAGAGTTGCCCTGTAGACCACAGAATACCGTGTGGTTCTGCTTTTTACATCTTGTATTGTGTCTTTGTCATGTTGCTGATGTTTCTCCTGAATCTCTCAGATTTCTCCTTTTCTGGTGAGTTCTGGATCTCATCCTTTTATATGATTTAATTCTGTGTTAGATCCCCACACTGTGTCTTCTGCAGGGTTCTGGGTATAATGCCGCCATATCGATCAATCTCTGATCCCTGTGGAGGTGATGATTGGTAAATGCTCTTTCTCAGTCGGACAGTTGACATGCAGCATCATTTGGACTCACTGCTTTTGAAATACAGAGCTTATAATGGTGCTGGACCATTATAAGAGGAGCGGCTGATACTGGTGACCTATATGGGTGTAGACGTCAGGACATATGTGATATAAGGCTGTGAATGGGGGCAGGAGGGTTTCTTCACTTCCGTCAGCCTGTCCCATCCTGAAATGGCTGATGACAGAGAACAATAGATTGCAGGAACTAGACGCACACTTAGACTTGGAAACGTTTTATGAGTCGTGATGATGGTTTCCGTAGAGTGATTTTGATGTGAATTGCGTTTGTGCCGCCATCTGCTTCATGCTGTTCAATGTTCCGACCCTGACTTCCTGATTAAAGTTGGACAGAGTCGTAGGGAGTAGAGCCCGGAGCAGATGTCAGCGGCAGCCGGCGATCGCTGTGATGTCTCGTCACTCCTCGGACTCTGCTTGCAAAAGAAACCTCAAACTGTCTGATCAGAACGGTCGGGAGACATGACATTTAACCCCTTTTCTGCCACACCACGTGGAGATGCGAGCAGGAGGAGTGCAAGGCATGCTGGGAGCACACGTGCTGTTATCTGGGGTCACCCGGCTCTCCCCGAATCTTGTACGGTGAATCTGGGTCAGTGATGGCTGCGGCCATATTGCTGGTTACCCAGCTTTCCCGAAAACAGGTCACAACCATCTGAGAGAAATGGACGGGAAATCATCAAGTCTGGAGGTTGTGACCCCTGACATGGGGGATCACACAGCTCTTCCAAGTTCTAGAACTGCTTAAAGCGCTGCTGGAAAGTTTGTGAACCCTTCCGAATTTTCTATATTTCTGCATAAATTTGACCTAAAACTTTCACACAAGTGTTAAAAGTAGATAAAGAACCGAATGAAACAAATGAGTCAAATATATTAGACCTGGTCACTTATTTATTGAGGAAAATGATCCGATATCACATGTCTGTGAGCGGTAAAAGTATGTGAACCTTAAGGTTCATCAATGGGATGACAATCAGGTGTGAGGGCGACCTACTTTATGTCACCAACATCAGATGTTCTCAACACATTTGTGGAAGTTTATCATGGCAGGAACAAAGGAGATTTTTGAGGACCTCAGGAGGAGAGTTGTTGATGCTCATCAGGCCAGAAAATGTTACTGACCCATCTCTAAAGAGTCTAGACTCCACCAATCCACAGTCGGACAGATTGGGGGTCATTTACTAATCTGAAATATGCCTAAAAACGGTTAGTTGGGCCTCTATCTGCGACTTTTCCCCCGATCATGCCAGGTCTAAAATTGTCGGCGTGGCGTGGGCTTTTTTAGGCATAGAAAATGGTCTAAATGTAAGAAGCTCAGAAGTTGTCTTACATTTAGAACTGCCGCTAGATGGGCCGAAGTTATGGAGGGGCTGGCGCCTGTACATAACTCCGACGGATCCACCGCAGGAGCTTATTAAGACCCGCGTCTAAAAGGCTGGTCTTTATAAATGTGCCCCTTTGTGTACACCATTATTACACACAAACTTACAAGGACCACTCTATATAACCCATAATATGGAGGAATGGGGATATCAATGAGTACCATTCAGTAGCTTAGGAAAGCTGGGTGACAGAAAGCCCCTGAGGGAACAGTCATGTCCAGCTTTTCCAGGTGGCAGCTTCAGGAAAGCTGGGTGAAAACCCTTCTAAGAAGTTGTGGGGCCTTGTTGGTTGTTACTCCTTGTTTCCAGAGTCCTGCATGACAAATCTCTGCAGTAAATTTCTACAGGATAAGGGCTCGTTCACACCGCTGGTAGCCCGTTACCGTATTGCGGACCGAATTTGTGCATCCGCAATACACTGGCACTGTTCCGTTGTCATTCCGCATCACAGATGCGGACCCATTCATTTCAATGGGTCCGCAAATCCGGAGATGCGGAATGGAAGCACAGAACGGAACACTACGGAGTTCTATCTTTTTGCGGAACGGAGGGATCGTGGACCCATTCATGTGAATGGGTCTGCGATCCCCATGCGCCTGCCCCATGGAAGGTGCCCGTGCATACCGGACCACAATTTGTGGTTCACAGCACAGGCACGGGACACCAATGGTCGTGTGAACGAGCCCTAAGGGTGCAGCACCCAGCTTTTCTGCAGACAGGTTCTGGAAGCTTCTTCTCTGCTTTGTGCAGGTGACGGCCTTTGGTTCCATCATCCTCAGCGTCGCAGCTTTTATGTGATTCGTTGTGTTCAGTGCGACCAAGACATTTCTCCAGGAGCAAAAACAATTCTGAATCAGAAGCCAAATGCTTAAGGAACATTCTGTACCCAGAAATAAAACTGCGAGCAGGAAACATTCAAGATGGTGGAAGGAAAGAAGGTCTGAAGGAACGATGGAAAGAAGGTCTGATGGAACGATGGAAAGAAGGTCTGAAGGAAAGAAGGTCTGAAGGAACGATGGAAAGAAGGTCTGAAGGAGCGATGGAAAGAAGGTCTGAAGGAACGATGGAAAGAAGGTCTGAAGGAACGATGGAAAGAAGGTCTGAAGGAGCGATGGAAAGAAGGTCTGAAGGAACGATGGAAAGAAGGTCTGAAGGAACGATGGAAAGAAGGTCTGAAGGAGCGATGGAAAGAAGGTCTGAAGGAGCGATGGAAAGAAGGTCTGAAGGAACGATGGAAAGAAGGTCTGAAGGAACGATGGAAAGAAGGTCTGAAGGAGCGATGGAAAGAAGGTCTGAAGGAACGAAGGAAAGCCGGTCTGAAGGAACGATGGAGGGAAGGAAAGAAGTTCAGACAAAAGGATGGAAGAAAAGGTGGGAAGGAAGGAGAGGTAAGAGGTCGGATGAAAGAGATGCCGGTCAGACAACAGGATGAAGGGAGGGAAGAAAGGAAAGTTTTCTTCCTCCTTTTCTGTCTTCTTACCTCCTTCATATGTTCTTTCCAACTTTCTATCCATTCCGTCCTTCTTTCTGCATTATTTTCCTTCCTTCCGTCCTTTTCTTCCATTTATCTGCTTTGCTTCTTTCTTCCTTCATACCCGCCTTCTTTCGTTCTTAGGCTGTGAGGGGTTTGTTGGTCCACAAGATGGAAATAAGGAAATAAGGAAGGGAGGAAAAGATGGAAAGGAAAAAAACAGGAGGAAGGAAAAAAGAATGAAAAGGAGGATGGAAGGAAGAAACTGAGGGAAGAAAGGGATGAAAGAAGCTCAAAAGAAAGGAAAGGGGGAGGCAAGGAAGGAATTCAATAAATATAGGAAAATGTAAATCTAAGAGAAACTTCCCACAATCCTGAGGAATGGCCTCGGCCAGAGTGAGAACATTTGCCGTGGTAGACATTATCACATTCTCCACCGTAAATGATCTTTGCGGGTTGAGGTTCATTTCTGCGGACCTCGCGGCCGCGATCTCGGAGGTGGTTAATCAGACGAGCCCTTGATGAGGTTGCTGCGTCTTCACTTAGTTTTATTACTTTCTTACAAAAAATCTAGAACAAAATAAAACGCTTTATTTTCTTTGCAGCGAATAGGGCGACTGCACGGGCGGACGGGAACTTTGCATTTAGACGACATTCGCCAGGTTATTGTCTCCTGTCTTATGTAAATGAGCAAACGCAGCGGAAAGAAATGATTACTAATGTGCGGATTGTATATCGTACGAGGCGCTGATGGGTTTAGAGAACTTCAGTCGCAGAGATGGCGGCTTTTGTTCTTAAGGGGGAAAGGGTTACAGCATGTCCTATCCTCTTCTCACTTCCAAAGCTGCATTCAGAATTCCACTGGTTGGTATTGGTGATGGACTCCCATAATGCACTGCAAGAACCAGAAGCATGATTGTAGCTATTAAGGTAAGAGGCATGACAGCTGCTATGTGGCCTATATGTACACACTGACTGCACCAGCAGAATAGTGAGTGCAGCTCTGGAGTATAATACAGGATGTAACTCAGGATCAGTACAGGATAAGTAATGTATGTACACAGTGACTGCACCAGCAGAATAGTGAGTGCAGCTCTGGAGTATAATACAGGATGTAACTCAGGATCAGTACAGGATAAGTAATGTATGTACACAGTGACTCCCCCAGCAGAATAGTGAGTGCAGCTCTGGAGTATAATACAGGATGTAATTCAGGATCAGTACAGGATAAGTAATGTATGTACACAGTGACTGCACCAGCAGAATAGTGAGTGCAGCTCTGGAGTATAATACAGGATGTAACTCAGGATCAGTACAGGATAAGTAATGTATGTACACAGTGACTGCACCAGCAGAATAGTGAGTGCAGATCTGGAGTATAATACAGGATGTAACTGAGGATCAGTACAGGATAAGTAATGTATGTACACAGTGATTGCACCAGCAGAATATGGGGTGCAGCTCTGGAGTATAATACAGGATAAGTAATGTATGTACACAGTGACTGCAGCAGCAGAATAGTGAGTGCAGCTCTGGAGTATAATACAGGATGTAAATGAGGATCAGTACAGGATAAGTAATGTATGTACACAGCGACTGCACCAGCAGAATAGTGAGTGCAGCTCTGGAGTATAATACAGGATGTAACTCAGGATCAGTACAGGATAAGTAATGTATGTACACAGTGACTGCACCAGCAGAATAGTGAGTGCAGCTCTGGAGTATAATACAGGATGTAACTCAGGACCAGTACAGGATAAGTAATGTATGTACACAGTGACTGCACCAGCAGAATAGTGAGTGCAGCTCTGGAGTATAATACAGGATGTAACTCAGGACCAGTACAGGATAAGTAATGTATGTACATAGTGACTGCACCAGCAGAATAGTGAGTGCAGCTCTGGAGTATAATACAGGGTAAGTAAAAAGGCTTTTATCGACAATTACATGACATTGATGCAAAGAGTCAGTATTTGCAGTGTTGGCCCTTCTTTTTCAGGACCTCTGCAATCCGACTGGGCATGCTCTCAATCAACTTCTGGGCCAATTCCTGACTGATACAACCCATTCTTTCATCATCACTTCTTGGAGTTTGTCAGAATTAGTGGGTTTTTGTTTGTCCACCCGTCTCTTGAGGATTGACCACAAGTTCTCAATGGGATTAAGATCTGGGGAGTTTCCAGGCCATGGACCCAAAATGTCAACGTTTTGGTCCCCGAGCCACTTAGTCATCACTTTTGCCTTATGGCACGGTGCTCCATCGTGCTGGAAAATGCATTGTTCTTCACCAAACTGTTGTTGGATTGTTGGAAGAAGTTGCTGTTGGAGGGTGTTTTGGTGCCATTCTTTATTCATGGCTGTGTTTTTGGACAATATTGTGAGTGAGCCCACTCCCTTGGATGAGACGCAACCCCACACATGAATGGTCTCAGGATGCTTTACTGTTGGCATGACACAGGACTGATGGTAGCGCTCACCTTTTCTTCTCCGGACAAGCCTTTTTCCAGATGCCCCAAACAATCGGAAAGAGGCTTCATCGGAGAATATGACTTTGCCCCAGTCCTCAGCCGTCCATTCACCAGACTTTCTGCAGAAGATCAATCTGTCCCTGATGTTTTTTTGGAGAGAAGTGGCTTCTTTGCTGCTCTTCTTGACACCAGGCCATCTTCCAAAAGTCTTTGCCTCACTGTGCGTGCAGATGCGCTCACACCTGCCTGCTGCCATTCCTGAGCAAGCTCTGCACTGGTGGCACTCCGATCCCGCAACTGAATCCTCTTTAGGAGACGATCCTGGCGCTTGCTGGACTTTCTTGGATGCCCTGAAGCCTTCTTAACAAGAATTGAACCTCTTTCCTTGAAGTTCTTGATGATCCTATAAATTGTTGATTGAAGTGCAATCTTAGTAGCCACAATATCCTTGCCTGTGAAGCCATTTTTATGCAACGCAATGATGGCTGCACGCGTTTCTTTGCAGGTCACCATGGTTAACAATGGAAGAACAATGATTTCAAGCATCACCCTCCTTTTAACATGTCAAGTCTGCCATTTTACCCCAATCAGCCTGACATAATGATCTCCAGCCTTGTGCTCGTCAACATTCTCACCTGAGTTAACAAGACGATTACTGAAATGATCTCAGCAGGTCCTTTAATGACAGCAATGAAATGCAGTGGAAAGGTTTTTTTTGGGATTAAGTTAATTTTCATGGCAAAGAAGGACTATGCAATTCATCTGATCACTCTTCATAACATTCTGGAGGATATGCAAATTGCTATTATAAAAACTTAAGCAGCAACTTTTCCAATTTCCAATATTTATGTAATTCTCAAAACTTTTGGCCACGACTGTATGTACACAGTGACTGCACCAGCAGAATAGTGAGTGCAGCTCTGGAGTATAATACAGGATGTAACTCAGGATCAGTACAGGATAAGTAATGTATGTACACAGTGACTGCACCAGCAGAATAGTGAGTGCAGCTCTGGAGTATAATACAGGATATAACTCAGGATCAGTACAGGATAAGTAATGTATGTACACAGTGACTGCACCAGCAGAATAGTGAGTGCAGCTCTGGAGTATAATACAGGATGTAACTCAGGATCAGTACAGGATAAGTAATGTATGTACACAGTGACTGCACCAGCAGAATAGTGAGTGCAGCTCTGGAGTATAATACAGGATGTAACTCAGGATCAGTACAGGATAAGTAATGTATGTACACAGTGACTGCACCAGCAGAATAGTGAGTGCAGCTCTGGAGTATAATACAGGATGTAACTCAGGATCAGTACAGGATAAGTAATGTATGTACACAGTGACTGCACCAGCAGAATAGTGAGTGCAGCTCTGGAGTATAATACAGGATGTAACTCAGGATCAGTACAGGATAAGTAATGTATGTACACAGTGACTGCACCAGCAGAATAGTGAGTGCAGCTCTGGAGTATAATACAGGATATAACTCAGGATCAGTACAGGATAAGTAATGTATGTACACAGTGACTGCACCAGCAGAATAGTGAGTGCAGCTCTGGAGTATAATACAGGATGTAACTCAGGATCAGTACAGGATAAGTAATGTATGTACACAGTGACTGCACCAGCAGAATAGTGAGTGCAGCTCTGGAGTATAATACAGGATGTAACTCAGGATCAGTACAGGATAAGTAATGTATGTACACAGTGACTGCACCAGCAGAATAGTGAGTGCAGCTCTGGAGTATAATACAGGATGTAACTCAGGATCAGTACAGGATAAGTAATGTCTGTACACAGTGACTGCACCAGCAGAATAGTGAGTGCAGCTCTGGAGTATAATACAGGATGTAACTCAGGATCAGTACAGGATAAGTAATGTATGTACACAGTGACTGCACCAGCAGAATAGTGAGTGCAGCTCTGGAGTGTAATACATGGTAAGTATGTGGATTGATTATGTAATGGAACATATTTATTATTTTTGTCGCCATGTAATTATTTATATTCCTCTTATAATAATTATTTGTATAATAGACTTACATTTGTTATCGGCTCCAGTAATTATATGTAAACACAAAGTATCAAGAAACCATTAAATATCTCGTTCGTTCCTGTTGTGTCTCTCTGGAAAGATACAAAACTCAGCAGTGAGATTGTCTTCCATCATAAGTGCGGTTCGCTGTCCGGATTTGGCGCGGTCATCACGTCCCTATATGTGGTGCCACATTTTGCTTTGCATCACATCTACTGTTTTACTCTTTTTCTAAGCATTTTACGCCTCGTCTGATGAGGGCGTGGCTTCAAAACAAAATGGGCGGGGCAAAGTATAGCTGATGTAAACATGGGCTAGAAGACAGTTCCTTTTTTTTTTTTTTTTGTGCACAAACAGAATTGTAGGATGAATCTGGCGCAGAATTTACGATACTCCAAACTTACAAAGGTCCATGCGTCAGAATAGTAAAGGTGTCTGATCTTAGCAGTGCGATTCATATTCCTCGGCGGTGTAAAGTGCGCACTTTTAGTGAATCTGCCTCATTCTGTTTCTCCAGGAGGACAGCGCCATCCTGACTGTCATTGCGGCGGTATCCGTGAGCCCCTCCCCCTCCTGCTTGCTCTCATATGTAAATGTCTCGGGGCGTTCAGATTTTTTCTTAGTTTTTCTCCGGTCGTTTAGAATGGTATTTATAGAGGTGGCAGATTGCGGCATATGCTGTGGCGTGGGATGGCGGCGCACTGTGTACATAAGCGACATTCATTGTGACCATCTTCTGTTACAGTGGAGCTGAAGGAGAAATTGGTGCAGTACGTGGACGGGGTTAACGCAAACAAACCGGGATTCATCAAGGTGGTCCGTCACAGCAAACAGGAGGGGCTCATCCGCTCCAGAGTCAGCGGCTGGCGGGCGGCGACGGCTCCGGTTGTGGCTCTGTTTGATGCACATGTTGAGTTCAGCGTGGGATGGTGAGTACACGTGTGTGAACAGAGGCAGAAGGTAAGGTCCTGGCAGGTCACATGACCCCACAGTGCAGCTCCTCACACTACGTGATGATGTCAGAGCTGGAGGGGGCGGAGCTTGACACCAAGCATGCGAAGGACTCCCCTGAATGATGAGGGTGATAGTTGGTCAAGGAAAAGCTTTACTACTACTCATGATTCACGGAAAATGGAGCAGTTGTGTGTGCGGTACTATAGGGCCGCCACCTCATCATCCCGTTTGTGAAGTAACTGGTTGAGGTAAATTCAGTTTCCTCATTGTATCATGAAATATTCTGCAACACAGGCTTTGTTTCAAGTCTTTCATTTTCAAGATCTCTGCTTGCCGTCTATGAACTGGGACATTCATGTTGCATAGTTTCTGTGACAGATGTCAGGAGATCAAGGAGACTGGCGGAGCGTGGAGGAATCTAACAGCCTCTTTGATTACTCCTTGTTCAGTCTTTGTTTGTGACCTCATCCCCTGTGTCAGGTGTAGCTTCGTACTCCTTACTCTACCCTGTTTAGTGTTAACCGCCCCTTCTGACTGTGCGGTAGATAGCTTCATTTGGGTTTGGCTGAGCTGGGGTGAGGTCGTCTTTGGAGTTCCTGCTCTTCCATCACTACACGTTTTGTTTTCCCTTCCTTGCCTTTTGTTACTAGGCCTCAGGGAGACGCCTGTTCCTTCATCGGGGAAGGAACGGGTTGCCTCAGCCCTGACAATATTCTTAGGGCTCTCCAGGGTCCCGGGTTCCAGGGTATGGGCACTTCTACCTTCAAGGGGTGCCCATATGGTTAGGAGTCAGGGGCAGGAGTAGGGTTACCAGGAGGTGACCTTTTCCTGTCCGTGGCCTAGTGGCTTTCCCTTTCCCTCCTGGTTGTTAGTTTGGCGTTTCCTCCTCACCCGTGACATTATCAGTCTGAGTGAAACACAAGAACCGGATGAATCTCTCTCCTATTAGAGGGGTTTTGCTACAGTGTATCAGGCTTCAGGCAATCCCCCGAGGTGAAGACAATTGGAGCAAACCCCCAGCTCTGAGAAGTCACGTCTGTCTTGTTTATACGTGTTAGGTGAAAACACATATTATGGGGGAGATTTATCGTTCCCTTTACGCTGAAAAGTGGCGTAAAATAGTCACAAGTGCGACTGTTTAAAAAATAGTTGCATCTCCCTTCTTCGAGGTCCTCGTCAGAAATTAGGCGCATCCTCCGGCAGCGCAGGGGATATGAAGACCGGCGCAGAAAGCGGCCGCATTGATAAATCTCCCCCCATAATGTTTATATTTATTGATGGGAAGCAAAGCTCCTGAAAATGGCGGCGGGTCTCAGGTCCCGCGTCCCCCGTAATGTATGTGCAGTCCGCCTCTGAGATTATTAATGAGATTAAACATGGTGGCTTCCATCCTGCAGCACTACAACCCCCAGCATGCTATGACTAGTTATAGTTATCCAGCTTCAGTCCACATTTGTAGGGTGTGCCCCTTTATTGGAAGGGGCCTAAGGGGGCGGAGCATGACACAGGGATTCTCGACAGGTAACAGTCATGCACCTTCAGCTTAAAGGGGAAATCCACAGGATCGCACCTCTGAGTCTCCCCACCATTTGGGAGAATGGGGGTCTCATGATGAGCTGCAGCAGAAAGGGGCAACTCAGTGGGAAAGTGGTCAGTGTGAATGGGGGTTGAAGATGAGAGCACCCCTTTAATTCCGGCTGTTCTTTATATTTACTCTGCATTGTACGTTGCGGAGTCCCATTTCATACTCCAATCCCATCTAGAGCTGCATTCAAAATTCTGCTGATTTCCAGTTAGCTTTCAGGCCACAATAGTTTGTGGTAATATTAAAAAAGCTCCCATGATGCAGTGCAGCAGAGAGCGGCGTACTGGGAGGATATCACTAACGGGTGGGAGCCAAGAGAATTGTTGATGCCGCTTTGGGTGTGGTAGGAGTAAATACACAGTGAGGCCTCATTCACAAGTCAGTGTTCGGTCAGTGATTTCCATCAGCGATCGTGAGCCAAGACCAGGCCCGGAGCCTCCACAGACATGAGGGATAGCGGAAAGCGCCGCTCCTGTTCTGGGTTTAGAGCCGCTCCTGGTTTTGGCTCCAAATCACTGACCGAACACTGAGGCGTGACTCCGGGTCAGCACGGGGTCAGGAGGTCAGCTGTAAAGCCGTGCTATTCTTGTAGTCCACCCGACCCCGAATCTTCTTGTTTTCCAGGTCTGAGCCGGTGCTGAGCCGGATCCAGGAGAACCGGAACGTCATCATATCGCCCTCTTTTGACAACATCAAATACGACACCTTTGAAATTGAGGAATATCCTCTCTCCGCTCAGGGATTTGACTGGGAATTATGGTGCCGGTATCTGAACCCCCCGAAATCGTGGTGGAAGATGGAGAATGCGACTGCCCCCATCAGGTACAACATGTCCGCTCTGCTATACTCCAGTCACACCCAGATGCTGTCCACTCCCAGGATCCTCACCGCTCCAGCGTCTGCCGGCTGCGTTGCATTGCGGGAGATGTAGGGTTAATGGCAGTCGCCATGTGTCATGGAAACTAAAAAAATACACCACCCAGAATGCATTGCAGCCGCAGGGAGGGGGGGGGTCCAGGCCGCGGCGTAATGTAGAAATCTGCAGGAATGGTGCGGCGTGTTAAGTGTCCGTTGTTCTGTTTGCTCTAGAAGCCCCGCACTGATTGGCTGTTTCATCGTAGACAGACTGTACTTTGAAGAGATTGGTCTCCTGGATGAAGGGATGGAAGTCTACGGCGGAGAGAACGTGGAGCTGGGAGTGCGGGTAAGAAACGCGTCAGCCATCGTCTGCTCTTACTGTAAAGAATCCCGTCTATGACCTGGATGTAGGCGACGGTCGTGGCTCCAGGTCTGGATCCTCCGCTGGTCTCTGAAGTGGAGCTTACCTTTATTTATTATACTCTTATATATCACTGACGCTCTGTCCCCAGGAGCTCACAATCTAAGGTCCCTATCAGTCTGTCTCTGGAGTGTGGGAGGAAACCCAACATACAAACTCCATGCAGAGGTTGTCCTTGGTCGGATTCAAACCTTGGACCCCAGCACTGCAAGTCACCGCTGCTAACCACTGAGTCACCGCTGCTGACCACTGAGTCACCGCTGCTGACCACTGAGCCACCGCTGCTGACCACTGAGTCACCGGTGCTGACCACTGAGCCAGCGCACTGCAAGTCACCGCTGCTAACCACTGAGTCACCGCTGCTGACCACTGAGTCACCGCTGCTGACCACTGAGTCACCGCTGCTGACCACTGAGTCACCGCACTGTAAGTCACCGCTGCTGACCACTGAGTCACCGCTGCTGACCACTGAGTCACCGCTGCTGACCACTGAGTCACCGCTGCTGACCACTGAGCCAGCGCACTGCAAGTCACCGCTGCTGACCACTGAGTCACCGCTGCTGACCACTGAGTCACCGCTGCTGACCACTGAGCCAGCGCACTGCAAGTCACCGCTGCTGACCACTGAGCCACCGCTGCTGACCACTGAGCCACCGCTGCTGACCACTGAGTCACCGCTGCTGACCACTGAGTCACCGCTGCTGACCACTGAGTCACCGCTGCTGACCACTGAGTCACCGCACTGCAAGTCACCGCTGCTGACCACTGAGCCACCGGTGCTGACCACTGAGCCACCGGTGCTGACCACTGAGTCAGCACACTGCAAGTCACCGCTGCTAACCACTGAGCCACTGCTGCTGACCACTGAGCCACCGCTAACCACTGAGTCAGCACACTGCAAGTCACCGGTGCTAACCACTGAGCCACTGCTGCTGACCACTGAGCCACTGTTAACCACTAAGTCAGCGCACTGCAAGTCACCAGTGCTAACCACTGAGCCACCGCTTTTCTGTCTGTCAGTTTTACAATTTATGATCTGATTGTAGAATTGATCGAATTCACCCTAATTTATAGACTAGAGGTTGCTTTTCTTAGCTGACAAGGATGATGGGAGATGTAGTTGACATCAGGGAGGAAGAAAGCCGCATTTTTAAAGGATAGGGGCATATGTTTCTGATTGGCGGTAGTTAGTTTGCTGGCCCCCCTCCCTCCAATTGCAAAAAAAGGGGCCCATGCTCCCCGTTGGAATGGAGCAGCAGACACGCGCGTCCACCGTTCCCTTCAGTTGTATGGGGCTGCCGGAGATGGATACCAGCAGCACTCATCACATGATGGTCGTGGCCCCAGCGGTTGGACCCCCACCAATCAGACACATCCTAGAGGTACAGTAGAACACCTCAGCAGCACAAATCTTCCATCCAGGTAGTTTGTTACAATGTATCAGTCTGGACTCCAGGGTGTTTACAGTGGATTTTAAAGACTGGATACAAAGGTAACAAACTCACCCACTGGCATCTCACTGTAAATGGTTAATCACTTAAAGGGGTAGACACGCTGGCCCGGCCTGCTTCTGTGACTTATAGAATTGAAGGAGAAGAGCTGAGGACGTGCCCCTCTCGAGTCAAGATGGGGGGAACCCAGTCAGGACATTTAGGGCATATCCTGCGGCTATGCCATAAATCTCTAAGGTTGGAATGCCCCTTTAAAGGGTCTTTGTAGAGTCTGTGAGCTGGGACCTGCTTTAATCCCCAGGTAGTTCCTCAGGGCAGACAGGGAAGATTGCTTGGACGTTTTTTGCTGAGAGGGCAGGTAGATAGAGGGGGGTGGGTGTAGGGTTGGTGCTGCAGAATTTCGGAGATGCAATAAGCTGAGGTGGATTACTTACAAAGGGGTTGAGTAAAAGCTGACCGTCCCTTTAAGAGGGGACTCTTTACTGTCCCACAGCCTGTGGGGGTGTCCTCGGTCTCTAAAACACGCTGATGAACACGGCGCGCGTTTTGAGCGCCATCATTTATTACATGAGCCCCCGACGCGCCGATCGATGGTTGCGGTTACTTAGTGTTAAGCACACAGTATGATTTTCCTGTATGATTACATCTTCCTAATGACAACCCCCATCATCCTCCCGGGAGTTGTAAGAGAAAATTAAAATCCAGCGGTTACCGGAGCCGCCTCGGATTCATCCCCCGCTAACGACGTTATCAGCAGCTGTCATCTTCCCGCTGCACATATGCTGCAGATCGGGGACTCGGCCGCGCTTTGCTTGTCACACGGCGGGATTGCACTTATCTTTCCGCAGCGATGGCGCGTGCGTCAGGATTACTGATGATAACACCTGCTCTGCCCTCACCCTCGCCGCTGATTTACGGCTCGTTAACGCCGCTTCTCACATTAGATCGCACATCGTCTGTGGTTGAGTTGATTACATATTCCGTACACGCCGAGCGCGCGCTCCGGGACCCAGCACTCGTCTTGTGTCGGACCATCTGTTACCAGCATTTAAATTATTCACAAATCTGAACATGACACAAAGTAACAAACACAAAAGTTTCTGCTCTTCGTGTATTTCTAGAGCTTCGTGCAGAAAGTCTTCCGGCCGCTGCTCTGTCCGTCCGCCGTCAGGCCTGGCGCTCTGGTCCTGCAGGTGGTTTCGCTGGATGGCTGCAGTTCCAACAGGCATGTCCCTGCCAGTAATAGTTGTCAGAGGGTTGTCACACTGTCTTACCAGGAAGAGCTGGGTGACCAAGTGACCGAAACTGCGGCTCCAAAGATCTAATGTGGGTGTCGGACAACTACCTCCTGTGTCCGAAACTGGAGACCGGATAGTAATAGGAGGGTTCTCGCACTGGGATTCAGTGCCAGGAAGAGCTGACAGAGGGAAGAGACTCTAGTGTCGGACAGCTACCTACAGAGGTGGTAATAGGAGGGATGACACACTGGGATTCAGTGCCAGGAAGAGCTGACAGAGGGAAGAGACTCTAGTGTCGGACAGCTACCTACAGAGGTGGTAATAGGAGGGATGACACACTGGGATTCAGTGCCAGGAAGAGCTGACAGAGGGAAGAGACTCTAGTGTCGGACAGCTACCTACAGAGGTGGTAATAGGAGGGTTCTCGCACTGGGATTCGTTGCCAGGAAGAGCTGACAGAGGGAAGAGACTCTAGTGTCGGACAGCTACCTACAGAGGTGGTAATAGGAGGGATGACACACTGGGATTCAGTGCCAGGAAGAGCTGACAGAGGGAAGAGACTCTAGTGTCGGACAGCTACCTACAGAGATGGTAATAGGAGGGTTCTCGCACTGTGATTCGTTGCCAGGAAGAGCTGACAGAGGGAAGAGACTCTAGTGTCAGACAGCTACCTACAGAGATGGTAATAGGAGGGTTCTCGCACTGTGATTCGTTGCCAGGAAGAGCTGACAGAGTGAAGAGACTCTAGTGTCGGACAGCTACCTACAGAGGTGGTAATAGGAGGGTTCTCGCACTGTGATTCGTTGCCAGGAAGAGCTGACAGAGTGAAGAGACTCTAGTGTCGGACAGCTACCTACAGAGATGGTAATAGGAGGGTTCTCGCACTGGGATTCGTTGCCAGGAAGAGCTGACAGAGGGACGGGGAGAGACTGCACCTTTAAGAATCTACATGGTGGATGTGTGATTGCTCCTCTAACCTCTGGGGGCAGTACTGAGCAGGGCCATCTATCACCCCCATCATCTTCTCATAGATTAACAGTGTTTGGAATGTTGAGTGGGATCTTTTTGTCGGGACAGTCGGGGTGATCAGATTTCGCCTTCCTCCGGCCTTAGCCTTACTACTCATGGTCAGGCAGCATAGTCGCGTTGTGTTCCTGGCCGGTCGATCATCAAGTGCCGATGGCCACATGCTGAATCTCTGATACAAGGGACCAAAAACTCAGCTGTGATATTAATCACAAATGCAGCAGAGCTGAGCTGGTAGAATGCAGCAGAGCCCTGTATGTGATCTCATTATGAATCGTGCATCATTATTTGCACTTTAGCCTTTGTCCAGGGGCAGCCGCTCGACCATCTGTGTCAGTCCACACTGCACTTAAGCATTCTGTTCGAGAACCAGAAATGATCAGTCCAGGTGACACAGTTGGTGCTGCAGTGCATCGGATTATAGGGACCACACGGAAAAAGTGAAATGCACCTACAGGCGTCCTCATCTATGGTACCAGCCAGCGCCCTTGTACCCTGGCACACGTGGGCTCCTCTGGCAGAGTCTGCTGGAAACCTGATCACCGCACCATATGAATTACGGATGCTGGCGTGTACTGTACGTGCCGCTCGGTAGAAGCGGCCTCTCCCGATGCCTGGCACATGCAGCTGGCAGATTCTTCATCACCATTATTGGCACAGTGGACGCTGCGGTCAGGACGGCGGCGCTTGGTGTAGATGCTGCGCTGTCACTTAGGATTTTATTGCTTTAAAAAAAAAAATAAAACATTTTTCTTTCCTGGTGAAGCACAGAGTGCATGGCTCTCATCGTGCAGGCGGCGCAATAAACGGAGAGCGAGCAGGGCGGCGGCGAAATATGGTAAAGCCGCTCAACAAGTTCTGCTGGTCATTGTACAGATCCTGTACTCCAGTCACATCCAAAGCTGCAGTCAGCATTCTGCTGCCCCCGGCTGGCTCAGTTCTCATACACAGGAGATATTTGTCTGTTTTGAACTTCTGGTGATTTTTCTTTTAGAAAGGGTTTTAATTAACGGGCGTGACATATAACGGGCGTGACATATAATAGGCGTGACATATAACGGGCGTGGCGACATACCAGACGAGCGCTGGGCGCAGGTTGAAGCTTCGTCTGCTTGACCGGTGAGGCGAAGTAAGGACGAGCGCCTCTTCTGTATCACACATCAAGGGCTGAGATACCCAACTCAGCTGATACTGCAGACAGGATAGGATTAGATACACAGCTCAGCAGGCAGTATCACACAGGATAGGATTAGATACACAGCTCAGCAGACAGTATCACACAGGACAGGATTAGATACACAGCTCAGCAGACTGTATCACACAGGAGAGGATTAGATACACAGCTCAGCAGTCAGTATCACACAGGATAGGATTAGATACACAGCTCAGCAGACAGTATCACACAGGATAGGATTAGATACACAGCTCAGCAGACTGTATCACACAGGAGAGGATTAGATACACAGCTCAGCAGACAGTATCACACAGGAGAGGATTAGATACACATCTCAGCAGACAGTATCACACAGGATAGGATTAGATACACAGCTCAGCAGACAGTATCACACAGGATAGGATTAGATACACAGCTCAGCAGACAGTATCACACAGGATAGGATTAGATACACATCTCAGCAGACAGTATCACACAGGACAGAATTAGATACACAGCTCAGCAGACTGTATCACACAGGAGAGGATTAGATACACAGCTCAGCAGACAGTATCACACAGGAGAGGATTAGATACACAGCTCAGCAGACAGTATCACACAGGATAGGATTAGATACACAGCTCAGCAGACAGTATCACACAGGATAGGATTAGATACACAGCTCAGCAGTCAGTATCACACAGGATAGGATTAGATACACAGATCAGCAGACAGTATCACACAGGATAGGATTAGATACACAGCTCAGCAGACTGTATCACACAGGATAGGATTAGATACACAGCTCAGCAGACAGTATCACACAGGAGAGGATTAGATACACAGCTCAGCAGACAGTATCACACAGGATAGGATTAGATACAGCAGCTCAGCAGACTGTATCACACAGGAGAGGATTAGATACACAGCTCAGCAGACTGTATCACACAGGAGAGGATTAGATACACAGCTCAGCAGACAGTATCACACAGGATAGGATTAGATACACAGCTCAGCAGACAGTATCACACAGGATAGGATTAGATACACAGCTCAGCAGACAGTATCACACAGGATAGGATTAGATACACAGCTCAGCAGACAGTATCACACAGGATAGGATTAGATACACAGCTCAGCAGACAGTATCACACAGGATAGGATTAGATACACAGCTCAGCAGACAGTATCACACAGGATAGGATTAGATACACAGCTCAGCAGACAGTATCACACAGGATAGGATTAGATACACAGCTCAGCAGACAGTATCACACAGGATAGGATTAGATACACAGCTCAGCAGACAGTATCACACAGGATAGGATTAGATACAGCAGCTCAGCAGACTGTATCACACAGGAGAGGATTAGATACACAGCTCAGCAGACAGTATCACACAGGATAGGATTAGATACACAGCTCAGCAGACAGTATCACACAGGATAGGATTAGATACACAGCTCAGCAGGCAGTATCACACAGGATAGGATTAGATACACAGCTCAGCAGACAGTATCACACAGGATAGGATTAGATACACAGCTCAGCAGACAGTATCACACAGGATAGGATTAGATACACAGCTCAGCAGACAGTATCACACAGGATAGGATTAGATACACAGCTCAGCAGACAGTATCACACAGGATAGGATTAGATACAT
>NC_053398.1:1961859-2068239 GCF_905171765.1 Bufo bufo | reverse complement strand
ATCACACATCAAGGGCTGAGATACCCAACTCAGCTGATACTGCAGACAGGATAGGATTAGATACACAGCTCAGCAGGCAGTATCACACAGGATAGGATTAGATACACAGCTCAGCAGACAGTATCACACAGGAGGATTAGATACACAGCTCAGCAACTGTATCACACAGGAGAGGATTAGATACACAGCTCAGCAGTCAGTATCACACAGGATAGGATTAGATACACAGCTCAGCAGACAGTATCACACAGGATAGGATTAGATACACAGCTCAGCAGACAGTATCACACAGGAGAGGATTAGATACACAGCTCAGCAGACAGTATCACACAGGAGAGGATTAGATACACATCTCAGCAGACAGTATCACACAGGATAGGATTAGATACACAGCTCAGCAGACAGTATCACACAGGATAGGATTAGATACACAGCTCAGCAGACAGTATCACACAGGATAGGATTAGATACACATCTCAGCAGACAGTATCACACAGGACAGAATTAGATACACAGCTCAGCAGACAGTATCACACAGGAGAGGATTAGATACACAGCTCAGCAGACAGTATCACACAGGAGGATTAGATACACAGCTCAGCAGACAGTATCACACAGGATAGGATTAGATACACAGCTCAGCAGACAGTATCACACAGGATAGGATTAGATACACAGCTCAGCAGTCATATCACACAGGATAGGATTAGATACACAGATCAGCAGACAGTATCACACAGGATAGGATTAGATACACAGCTCAGCAGACTGTATCACACAGGATAGGATTAGATACACAGCTCAGCAGACAGTATCACACAGGAGAGGATTAGATACACAGCTCAGCAGACAGTATCACACAGGATAGGATTAGATACATCAGCTCAGCAGACTGTATCACACAGGAGAGGATTAGATACACAGCTCAGCAGACAGTATCACACAGGATAGGATTAGATACACAGCTCAGCAGACAGTATCACACAGGATAGGATTAGATACACAGCTCAGCAGACAGTATCACACAGGATAGGATTAGATACACAGCTCAGCAGACAGTATCACACAGGATAGGATTAGATACACAGCTCAGCAGACAGTATCACACAGGATAGGATTAGATACACAGCTCAGCAGACAGTATCACACAGGATAGGATTAGATACACAGCTCAGCAGACAGTATCACACAGGATAGGATTAGATACACAGCTCAGCAGACAGTATCACACAGGATAGGATTAGATACACAGCTCAGCAGACAGTATCACACAGGATAGGATTAGATACAGCAGCTCAGCAGAGACTGTATCACACAGAGAGGATTAGATACACAAGCTCAGCAGACAGTATCACACAGGATAGGATTAGATACACAGCTCAGCAGACAGTATCACACAGGAAGGAATTAGATACACAGCTCAGCAGGCAGTATCACACAGGATAGGATTAGATACACAGCTCAGCAGACAGTATTACACATAGGATTAGATACACAGCTCAGCAGACAGTATCACACAGGATAGGATTAGATACACAGCTCAGCAGACAGTATCACACAGGATAGGATTAGATACACAGCTCAGCAGACAGTATCACACAGGATAGGATTAGATACATAGCACAGCTGACAATAACATGATAAGCAGGACCGGATGAGATAGATGACGGTATCACGCAGGCGATGCTTAGATACAGGGACTCTTTATGACACTGGAGCTGGTTTAGTTCAGTCTTCTCATTATTAGATTGTCAGCTCTTGCGGTGATATTAGATGTGTATCTGCGCTCTGCCCACACGCCCTGCTACCCGTGAACATGGCAGCCGTCCCAGCGCCCAGATGGTTCCCGGCTTGTTCTGGAAAAGGAGCCCATTAGCCTGGAGGCCGGCGGCTGCTGGACAGCTTGTAAACTGCTGACTGCTCCGCGCAGGGACCAGGAGAGGACACAAGTGCCCCCCCCCCCCCCAGGGATTTCACCATTTTAGCAATGGACATTCTTTTTACTGCAAGAATACTTGGAGACATTGAGGCTACAGGGTGTGTATATTTTTGCAACCATTGTTCTTCCATTGCTCCAATACAAATTATTTCTACTGCCATTATGTGTATCCATGGTAACAGTCTACAACCCAGTGCAGCCAGGAGGAGTATAAATCCGCCAAATGTAGTGACTCCTCCCCTCAAACGATGGAAGAAAGTTGCAGAGCATCACAAATGGACCTCCCGACCAATCCGGATGCACCAGCCGCGATAGGACCTCCGATCCACAGCAGTCCCAGGAACAGTAGTAGATGGAGTGCACACACAGAGATACAATGTTAGCCTTTATCAAGTATACAGATAGAAGAAAGTGGGCAATGATATATATACACCAGAGTGGCCGCTCCTGTGACCTAGTGAAGCCAATCAAATCCACACGTGTAACAATTATTATGGTCTGAGCGCCGATCAGGCCGTCTATGGTTAATGATACAGACAACGTGTCCCTGATGTCCCATTGCCTCCGCCATGTTAATATCCCGAGTCGGCGTCTCAACAAACCTATTGCGCAGGTCAGTGATGACGTTTTGATGCGGGCGTGCCGCCGTCAAAGAAATCAAAGATGCAGCCGCATCTAATTCCGTAGCTACACCACATACAGCCAATTAACGCCACATGCGTGGCGCGTCATCGGCACACGTGACCGTCACATGACCAGCGAAAGGTCCTAGATCCACCTTAACATGTCCTCCCCAAGATACCTATTGTGTCTGGCAGGGGATCTATCTTCAGCCATATTGCCATATTTTTGGGCAGACTGCTCCGGGTCCACGCCACCTCCGCTCCCTCCTGTGTCAGGGACACGGGACACTTTCTAACTCTACCAGCCACTTTTATCTGCTGAGCTTTGATGTGGTGTCTCTGTACACGTCCATTATGCATGACTATGGATTAAATGTCGTCGATGTGGCCCTGGCCGGCGCGGGACTCACTCCTGATGCGCGCCGTTTTGTCCTCGACCTCCTGGAGTTGGTCCCTAAGAGGAATTCTTTTCTCTTTGGCAACACCTTTTACCAACAGATACTCGGTGTGGCCATGGGGTCCAATGTGGTGCCAACTTATGCCAATATCTTCATGGCGGAGGTCGAGGACAAACTGGTACACGCATCACAATTTCATCAGTGGGTCCTGTGCTGGTGGCGCTACATCGATGAGTGGCTCGATGGACTCCTTGAATGAGTTCCACCAACACCTCAACAATGGGGTACCCGGACTTCAGTTCACTGTGACGGCCTCTTGATGTCGGGCTGTAGCTGGAGGGAGGCGAGCTAAAAACGGATTTGTACAAGAAGCCGACAGAGAGGAACAATCTCCTAAGACACGACAGTAACCGTCCACGCCGCGTGCTGGACTCCTTACCGTGGAGTCAGATGCTGCGCGTGAGGCGAGTTCATGAACCGCATTGACGAGATGTGCAATACATTGTCCAACAGAAGATATCCAGGCGGGTGGCTGCACTGCTCGCGGACCTGGGTCTCCTTGGCTGACAGAGCGTCCACCTTTCAAGCCTCCCCTAGGAGAATGGATGTGGGACGTATCCCGTTTGTAACCCTGTATGGCAATCACAGATTCTGAGAAGGGGTGGCACATCTTACACAGGGGCCGACCTACAGTTAGTGAATTTGACAAGCCGCCATTGATGGCATACAAGCGGGCACCAATCTGCATGACAAGCTTATTAAGACCGACATAGGTGACGTCAGCAGAGGGTCAGACCTATCTGAAGCCCAGAAAGACAGGGAATTTCCCATGTTTGGGTTGCTGTAGTTGTGGGAGCATTACCCGTGCCGGTCTCGGTTTGTCATCGACATGATCGTTTGCCCCTGCAGTGGGATCTACGTGGGAGAGACGACCATGGAGATCAGGGAGCGCATCGACAACACACAAATATAAGGAAACAAAGGACAGACGAGCCGGTGGCTGAACATTTCATGGATTGTGGACTCTGTCAGCCAACTGAGATCCTGGGTCATCGACTCTGTTCAGGTTCCCAAGAGAGGTGGGGATAGGGAACGTATGTTGAGGAAGAAAGAGTTAAAATAGATCTTTACATTACAGCCCCAGGGACTCCACATTGAATTTAATGTACACAGTGCAGACGGGTAGAACAGTCTCATGTATTGTCGTCCGATTCAGTATATTCTGTTTTTACATGGTACTTTAAGGGATACTTTTTTACACCTTTTTTGCACTTAAATCATCTGTCCCCTTCGGGATACAGTATTTTATGTTCACTTGCTCCATATATATATATACCGATACTCATTGTTCCATCCATTGCCTTTCCTTTAAGCCGATGTCAGGTGACAATTTGATTATATTCCATCCATCATAAGGTCTGTAGGGATCTGAAAGTAACCGCTATCCGCAGTTCATCAGATCATTTATCCAACCTCCTAGATACCATTAGATATGAGTTGGGCCCCATCTACATAGCAGTGGTTGGAGACAATAGATCTATATAGGATTTATAGGCTTTCTTTATGTTAAGGTGGATCTAGGACCTTTCGCTGGTCATGTGACTTGATATGCGAGCGTTAATTGGCTGTATGTGGTGTAACTACGGAATTAGATGCGGCTGCATCTTTGATTTCTTTCATGGCGGAACGCCCACATCAAAACGTCATCACTGACCTGCGCAATAGGTTTGTTGAGACGCCGACTCGGGATATTAACATGGCGGAGGCAATGGGACATCAGGGACACGTTGTCTGTATCATTAACCATAGACGGCCTGATCGGAGCTCAGACCATAATAATTGTTACACGTGTGGATTTGATTGAGCCCTCAGCTGATTGGCTTCACTAGGTCACAGGAGCGGCCACTCTGGTGTATATATATATATCATTGCCCACTTTCTTCTATCTGTATACTTGATAAAGGCTACTGCATAGCCGAAACATTGTATCTCTGTGTGTGCACTCTTGGTTCCTAATAAATACATGCTGCTGGGAGCCTTTCTGCCATCTACTACCATCCCTCCAAGACGTCGTCACAAACCTAACATGAGCTGATGTCAGGCAGCCCACCGAGGAGCTGCCCCAGCAGAATAGTGAGTGCAGCTCTGGAGTATTGTACAGGATGTAACTCAGGATCAGTACAGGATAAGTAATGTATGTACACAGTGACTGCACCAGCAGAATAGTGAGTGCAGCTCTGGAGTATAGTACAGGATGTAACTCAGGATCAGTACAGGATAAGTAATGTATGTACACAGTGACTGCACCAGCAGAATAGTGAGTGCAGCTCTGGAGTATAATACAGGATGTAACTCAGGATCAGTACAGGATAAGTAATGTATGTACACAGTGACTGCACCAGCAGAATAGTGAGTGCAGCTCTGGAGTATAATACAGGATGTAACTCAGGATCAGTACAGGATAAGTAATGTATGTACACAGTGACTGCACCAGCAGAATAGTGAGTGCAGCTCTGGAGTATAATACAGGATGTAACTCAGGATCAGTACAGGATAAGTAATGTATGTGCACAGTGACTGCACCAGCAGAATAGTGAGTGCAGCTCTGGAGTATAATACAGGATGTAACTCAGGATCAGTACAGGATAAGTAATGTATGTACACAGTGACTGCACCAGCAGAATAGGGAGTGCAGCTCTGGAGTATAATACAGGATGTAACTCAGGATCAGTACAGGATAAGTAATGTATGTACACAGTGACTGCACCAGCAGAATAGTGAGTGCAGCTCTGGAGTATAATACAGGATGTAACTCAGGATCAGTACAGGATAAGTAATGTATGTGCACAGTGACTGCACCAGCAGAATAGTGAGTGCAGCTCTGGAGTATAATACAGGATGTAACTCAGGATCAGTACAGGATAAGTAATGTATGTACACAGTGACTGCACCAGCAGAATAGGGAGTGCAGCTCTGGAGTATAATACAGGATGTAACTCAGGATCAGTACAGGATAAGTAATGTATGTACACAGTGACTGCACCAGCAGAATATTGAGTGCAGCTCTGGAGTATAATACAGGATGTAACTCAGGATCAGTACAGGATAAGTAATGTATGTACACAGTGACTGCACCAGCAGAATAGTGAGTGCAGCTCTGGAGGATAATACAGGATGTAACTCAGGATCAGTACAGGATAAGTAATGTATGTACACAGTGACTGCACCAGCAGAATAGTGAGTGCAGCTCTGGAGTATAATACAGGATGTAACTCAGGATCAGTACAGGATAAGTAATGTATGTACACAGTGACTTCACCAGCAGAATAGTGAGTGCAGCTCTGGAGGATAATACAGGATGTAACTCAGGATCAGTACAGGATAAGTAATGTATGTACACAGTGACTGCACCAGCAGAATAGTGAGTGCAGCTCTGGAGTATAATACAGGATGTAACTCAGGATCAGTACAGGATAAGTAATGTATGTATACAGTGACTGCCCCAGCAGAATAGTGAGTGCAGCTCTGGAGTATAATACAGGATGTAACTCAGGATCAGTACAGGATAAGTAATGTATGTACACAGTGACTGCACCAGCAGAATAGTGAGTGCAGCTCTGGAGTATAATACAGGATGTAACTCAGGATCAGTACAGGATAAGTAATGTATGTACACAGTGACTGCACCAGCAGAATAGGGAGTGCAGCTCTGGAGTATAATACAGGATGTAACTCAGGATCAGTACAGGATAAGTAATGTATATACACAGTGACTGCACCAGCAGAATAGTGAGTGCAGCTCTGGAGTATAATACAGGATGTAACTCAGGATCAGTACAGGATAAGTAATGTATGTACACAGTGACTGCACCAGCAGAATAGTGAGTGCAGCTCTGGAGTATAATACAGGATGTAACTCAGGATCAGTACAGGATAAGTAATGTATGTATTCAGTGACTGCACCAGCAGAATAGTGAGTGCAGCTCTGGAGTATAATACAGGATGTAACTCAGGATCAGTACAGGATAAGTAATGTATGTACACAGTGACTGCACCAGCAGAATAGTGAGTGCAGCTCTGGAGGATGTAACTCAGGATAAAGGATTTTAAAGGGATTGTCTCATCTTGCTGTTACTAAGGCGAGATGAGACTTGGTCCTGACCACCAGTCGGCTGGGAAACAGTGGAGCATGCAGATGTTTGCGCTTTCAGTAACTCCCTATTTATAGAGATGTTCTCCTTTAAATCTTCCCCGGTTTCTCCCTTCACTGCAGCCCGTCACCGTAGCGTCATATAGATCCTCATGTTCTGCAGAAACTCAATTATTTGCTCTGTACCCTGTAATAACCGGCTCTGGACACAATGGCGTGCGCCAAGCTGTGAGCCGCCCCCTCGCCAGTGCCGGGGTAGAGTATAAATAATTGACGTAGCAGATGGTAATGAAGGTGTAATTTGTTTCCTTGCATCGTGATGTGGATCCGGCGGCGCGGGTGACGGCATTGAAAAGGATTTTCATCTCTGTCAGAGATCAATATTGTCATTACGTTCTCAGATAAGTCGCGTCTGTTGCGCCGGGGCGACCGCTCACGTGCGTGATTTGTTATTTAAATGCTTTGCCAGTCAATCTGCACAGCGAGGATCCTGCGGAGACTGAGATGGATTTCGTGCGTCTGTGTAGGTCATGTTGTCGAGGTCTGGGTCCCGTGTGCGATCACACGCGTGTGCTATATCGTTTTCTTAGCCTTTTGTCATTCCATTTATCTTTCAGTTTTCTGTTCAATATTTATAGATGTGGAAACTATCAACAAGTAGGTTATCAGCCACTGATGGAGTCTGTTACCAGGACTCCCTGCAGCTCAGCATTTCATCAATCGTCCAAGTTAAATGCCAACTAGCTGCATTGGGTGTTGAAGGGCAAAACGACTTCTCCCTGGAAACAGTCACCATTCCTGTGGGCGGCAGCAGCAGCTCACGTTACCTCGCCGATCAATACTAACAATGATTGCACTCTTAAAAAGCAGCAATAGACGAAAAGGAATGTATATTGCTGCCTGGAAACCATCAGCAAGCAGCTACTGATGGACATCGTGGCCACAGCTCGGCCGTAGGCATCCTCAGAATCTGCACATGATAGATGCTCTGGCCACATAGATTATGGCAGTTTGCTTCTGGCCAGTCATGTGATACTTGGCGGGGGTACGCGGTGTGACGGTCTCTGTGTATTTCCTAGGTCTGGCAGTGCGGGGGCAGCGTCGAGGTTCTCCCCTGTTCTAGAATAGCCCACATCGAGAGGGCCCACAAGCCGTATACGGAGGACCTCACCGCCCACGTCCGGAGGAACGCCCTGCGGGTGGCGGAGGTCTGGATGGACGAGTTTAAGAGTCATGTGTACATGGCCTGGAACATACCGCAAGAGGTAAGTGCCCCCAGAAAATGGGCTGCCGACCCCCTGATCAGAAATGGACATTATTACCAGGAGTTTATATAAAATCCCCAGATCAAAATGGGGCAACCTGCTGGGGCACACACCGCACCACCCAGGACAGGTGGGTGCCCCCCATCACCAAACGAAGGGTCTCCACCACCACCACCCAGGACAGGAGGGTTCCCCCCATCACCACCCAGGACAGGAGGGCCCCCCCATCACCACCACCCAGGACAGGAGGGCCCCCCCATCACCACCACCCTGGACAGGAGGGCCCCCCCATCACCACCACCCAGGACAGATGGGTGCCCCCCCATCACCAAACGAAGGGTCTCCACCATCACCACCACCACCCAGGACAGGAGGGCCCCCCCCATCACCACCCAGGACAGGAGGCCCCCCCCCATCACCACCCAGGACAGGAGGGTCCCCCTCATCACCACCACCACCCAGGACAGGAGGGCCCCCCCCATCACCACCCAGGACAGGAGGCCCCCCCCCATCACCACCCAGGACAGGAGGGTCCCCCCCATCACCACCACCACCCTGGACAGGAGGGCCCCCCCATCACCACCACCACCCAGGACAGGAGGGTCCCCCCCATCACCACCCAGGACAGGAGGGTCCCCCCCATCACCACCACCACCCTGGACAGGAGGGTCCCCCCCATCACCACCACCACCCTGGACAGGAGGGCCCCCCATCACCACCACCACCCAGGACAGGAGGGTCCCCCCATCACCACCACCACTCAGGACAGGAGGGTCCATCCCCCATCACCAAAGGAGGGTCTCCCCCTCCGCCATCACCACGAGGACAGGAGGGTCTCCCCCATCACCACCACCCAGGACAGGAGGGCCCCCCCCCCCCCATCACCACCAACACCCAGGGCAGGAGGGTCCCCCCCATCACCACCACCACCCAGGACAGGAGGGTCCCCCTCCCCCATCACCACCCAGGACAGGAGGGTCCCCCCCCCCCCCTCACCACCAACACCCAGGGCAGGAGGGTCTCCCCCATCACCACCACCACCCAGGACAGGAGGGTCCCCTTCCCCCATCACCACCCAGGACAGGAGGGTCTCTCCCCATCTCCACCCCTATACCGAGGGGCAGAAGACGCCATCATCCCGAGCAGGACCATGTTGCGTCCCACCCATTTCACAGCAGAGTCCTGCACTTCTCTGTGGAGCCTCCGGGGGGCTCTGCTGATGGGAGATATTTTCCACAGAATCTGTGATTTCCTTAAGGCTCAGTTCAGACCTGAGTGTTCTGAAAGGAGCGCTCTGTATGCGCGATTGTACGGGCGTTTACAATCGCGCATACAGAGACAAGCGTACACACAGTGTCGCGCGTTCCCGAAAGTCTATGTACGGGAACGCGCGACAAGCGCCCAAAAAAACGCTCCTGTACTTGTTTGAGCGTCGGGCGTTTTATATCGCGATCGTACGCGCTGTAAAACGCCCAGGTGAGAACCATTCCCATAGGGAAGCATTGGTTTCTCCTTGTTGAGCGTTTTACAGCGCGTAGGAACGCGCTGTAAAACGCTCAGGTCTGAACTGAGCCTAAAGGAAAAGAAACAATTTAATTGAAGGCGCTGACTCCACAGTGCACTGCAGGACCGCCAAGCGGAGTATACGCTTTTACAGTGGGACCCCATGGGTGACTGTAGTGGGATACGCTGGGTAACTCAAATGGAGGCTGAAAACGTAACATGGATGAGGGATAATTCTTGTGGGACTTGGGGGGTAAAAACCTAACATTTTCTTAGAAACCGCAGCCCGGCGACTGCTGAGTGATTCATGCTGGTAACAATGTATCACCTCTGATGTTCCGGTTGTCACGGCGCTGCTCGCATCCAATCGCCTCTCCTCGCTGATGATTATGGCAGCCGCAGGGCCTGGCGCTCACTCCTCCGCTTTCTCTCCCCGCAGGACCCCGGCATCGACATCGGTGACATTTCTGAGAGGAAAGCCCTGAGGAAGCGGCTGCAGTGTAAGACCTTCCGCTGGTATCTCGTCACAGTGTATCCGGAAATGAGAACCTACTCTGACAACATCGCCTACGGCGTGGTGAGTGGCGGCCGACTCGGCACATCCTCTACTGATAGCGGCAGCACAAAAACATGTAGCGCCCTCCACATTAGAAGATTGGAGTATTTTCTGGGGGATTTAAAGGGCCGGTACTCAGTCACCAGTGTATGATATAATTTAATTTCTTGTACCTCCTGTTTCCATTCCTCACCATTTTCAAGATCTCTGCTTACTCACGGTGAATGGGAACTTTCTTCTTTACATCCAAGGACTGAAAGTCTATCCAGACCGAATACTTCACAGCTGATGGTTTGTTACAGTTGTATCCAGCACTGCTGCTGATTATATCTTTGGAGCATTGTTTAGATTGGGTACATTTGTAACAAACGCTCAGCTGTGAGAAGTTTTACATCCCCCCAATTCACTGACAGCAAGCAGAGGTATTGAAAAGGGCGAGGAATTGAAACACAGTCTATTGGAAAGTATTTTTTATATGGTGATTTATTCATATTTAAATGGAAAACCCCCTGGGGAAACCATCATCAAGGACAAGTGATGATCTGATCGACCTGCCCAGTAACGCGTATCTACAGTACGACTCCGCGCTGAAGTTGTGACCACAGTCAGAGAAATCTCTGCAGCGAAAGCCCCAGTAATGCTCTCTCATGTAGACATGTCAGAAAATGGTGCAATTCCCCTTTAAGGATCAGTCACATGACCTTAGTATTGTGGAAATGTAAGGTTACTGTATCTTTTTGGTCACATGATTGAACGCAGCGCCTTAAGGTGGAGAACTCAAAATGCGCTGCTTAGAGCCAGATCCTCAGTTTACAAGCAGAAGGTTTGTAATCTGTGTCCGGCTGGAGGACGGCTTTAATCCTCTGCGCTGCGTTCACGGCCCAATACTGTCGCGTGACCTTCGTACAGGCCGCCACTTCAGAATAATCCAGACAGGAACCAGAATTAATGGGGAAACGCCAGAAGACAAATGTACTCCGTGGACGATTTACTTCTTGCAGCTACAACAGAGCCTCTCGGGGGGTCATCCGGCTTTACGGACCCTGAAGGCAACGAAACCCGAGTTTAGCTAGGGGTTAAACATTTGCCCCCCACCCCAACTTCTTCTGTCTCGCATTACTGCTTGTGTGTTTGTCTTTACTGTCGTTCTGGCATTCTATTCTCTAGAAAGCTCACTTTCTAGATCTTGCCAATCAAGAACATTGCCAACTTCCCATTATATTCAGACGGAATCCTGTTGAGACCAGGATTTCCTTTACATTCATGAAAGTTGTTGTTTTGCAATAACTGAAGAGCCACAGGTTGTCAGTGCATGCTGGGAGTTGTAGTGTGCAACACATGGAGAGCCACAAGTTGTCAGTGCATGCTGGGAGTTGTAGTGTGCAACACATGGAGAGCCACAAGTTGTCAGTGCATGCTGGGAGTTGTAGTGTGCAACACATGGAGAGCCACAAGTTGTCAGTGCATGCTGGGAGTTGTAGTGTGCAACACATGGAGAGCCACAAGTTGTCAGTGCATGCTGGGAGTTGTAGTGTGCAACACATGGAGAGCCACAAGTTGTCAGTGCATGCTGGGAGTTGTAGTGTGCAACACATGGAGAGCCACAAGTTGTCAGTGCATGCTGGGAGTTGTAGTGTGCAACACATGAAGAGCCACAAGTTGTCAGTGCATGCTGGGAGTTGTAGTGTGCAACACATGGAGAGCCACAAGTTGTCAGTGCATGCTGGGAGTTGTAGTGTGCAACACATGGAGAGCCACAAGTTGTCAGTGCATGTTAGGAGTTGTAGCTTTGTAACAGGGTGGGAGGTGGATAAGTCGGGCAGCAGAGTTGAGGATAGATTGGAGGGGTGCGAGATGGGAGGCCACAGAGGAGAGTGTTGCAGTAGTCTAGGCGGGAGATGATGAGGGCATGTACCAGCATTTTCACAGATTCAAAGTTGAGGAAAGCGCAGATTTGAGAGAGATTTTAGAGTTGGAGGCGGCAGGTGGTGGAAAGGGCTTGGATGTGCGGTCGGAAGGAGAGGACAGAATCCAAGGTCACTCCAAGACAGCGGACTTTGTTGACCAGGGAGAGTGTGCAGCCATTGATCGTGATAGATAGGTCGGGGGGGGGGGGGGGGGGGGGGTGAGCAAGATGGGGGAAAGATGATGAATAGATAGGCATTGTGGGATTCTGGATAATAAGGTGGTGATGTCTGGACCAGAGAGGTAGATGTGTGTGTCGTCAGCATATGGCCACATGCACACGACCGTTCCGTTTTTTGCGATCCGCAAAACACGGAAGCCGCCCATGTGCCTTCTGCAATTTGCGGAACGGAACAGGTGGCTCATAGAAATGCCTATTCTTGTCCACAAAACGGACAAAAATAGGACATGTTATATTTTTTTTGCGGGGGTACGTAACGGAGCAACGGATGCGGACAGCACACGGAATACTGCCCCCATCTTTTGCAGCCCCATTGAAGTTAATGTGTCCGCATCCAAGCCGCAAAAACTGCGGCTCGGATGCGGACCAGAACAATGGTCGTGTGCATGAGGCCTAAAAGTAATACTGAAAGCCATGGGACTCTATGAGCTGTCCCAGGCCGAGGGTGTAGATAGAGAAGAGCAGGGGTCCTAGGACAGAGCCTTGAGGGACACCAACATACAGGGATGAGACAAGGAGGCGGTGTGAGACGCTAAAAGGAGGACAGAGTAATGTAGAAGGCAGAGGACAGGTCAAGGAGGACAGAGTAATGTAGAAGGCAGAGGACAGGTCAAGGAGGACAGAGTAATGTAGAAGGCAGAGGACAGGTCAAGGAGGACAGAGTAATGTAGAAGGCAGAGGACAGGTCAAGGAGGACAGAGTAATGTAGAAGGCAGAGGACAGGTCAAGGAGGACAGAGCCTTGAGGGACACCAACACAGAGGGATGAGACAAGGAGGTGGTGTGAGACGCTAAACGTCCGGTCTGTGAGGTATGAGGTGATCCAGGAGAGGGCCAGGTCCGTGATGCCAAGAGATGAGAGTTTGCCTTTGACAGCGTCGACCACTCCCTTCTCTTACAGAGGACGGGTCGAGGAGGAGGACAGAGTAATGTAGAAGGCAGAGGACAGGTCAAGGAGGGCAGAGTAATGTAGAAGGCAGAGGACAGGTCAAGGAGGAGGAGGACAGTGACATGTAGAAGGCAGAGGACAGGTCAAGGAGGAGGACAGAGTAATGTAGAAGGCAGAGGACAGGTCAAGGAGGAGGAGGACAGTGACATGTAGAAGGCAGAGGACAGGTCAAGGAGGAGGACAGAGTAATGTAGAAGGCAGAGGACAGGTCAAGGAGGAGGATAGTGTAGTGTTTGGCTTTGGCCATTAGCAGGTCGTTGGTGACTTTGGTAAGGGCAGTTTCCGTTAAGTGGTGGGGTCGGAAGCTGGCTTAAGAGGGAGCAGGAGGAGAGGACAGTTCAGAGTGGACATGTTGTTCGTAGCTTTGAGGCAAATGGGAGAAGTGATATGGGGTGATAACTGGACAAAGAAGATGGGTCAAGTGAAGGCTTTTTGAGGATGGGTGTAATGGTAGCATGTTTAAAACCAGAGGGGAAGACACTGGAGGTTAGTGATGGGTTGAAGAGATGGGATAAACTCTGTGGTGAGGTTAGGGATGAGGTGGGATCGGGTCAAGTGCACAGGTGGTGAGATGTGATCTGGAGAGTTTATCTTCTGTAATGGTGGAGAAGAGGACCGAGCAGTTGTGTGGAGGTTCTGTGGGGACTGCGCTGAAGCTTTCTCTGATGTTGACTATCTTTTGTTTGAAGTATGTGGCTAAGTCCTCGGCTGAGAGGAGAGGGTGGGGGCGCTGGAGGACGGAGAAGGGAGGTAAGTGTTAAATAGCGGTTTATGGTTGTGGGCCAGGGAAGATGTGAGAGACGTGGAGTCGCCTGAGAGTAAGGACTTGAAGTTGAGGAGGGCTTTCTTGTGTGCGGTGAAGAGCTCCTTAGAGATTTCTTCCATCTCCGCTCAGCTGCCCTGGATGTTTGGCCGCCAGCCCCTCCCCCACACTTACCCCATAGTCTCTGCTCGTCACTTGCTGTGCGCACGGTTACAGCACAAGGTCAGCGTGTCACCCCGGAGCGGGCGTGCGGCAATCATGTATCACATTAAAGTCACAACGAGTTTGTTAATCGGATGGGACAATAAATATCTTCTCTTTGCTCGGAGGAGCAGATCCAATTTCTCACTCCACTTTGTCTTTGATTAATATGTCATTTTATCCCAATGTGAGAGGCGGCGGCGGCCCCTGGCATCCGCCTCCTACGTGACCCTGGTGCTGATTGTGCGCCCCGGGACCGTCCGATTGGATGCATATTGTGCAGAACACAACATTTTTTCCACATTCTTTTTCTTATGGACCCCAATGGATGGAAATGTAATTGCCACAAGACGTAATTTAACCCCTTCCCGCACATTCCCGCACCAAAATGTGTCTTTGCCCACCCTGGTGATGATGCAAGCCCCTGACCCCATATCATGCAGAGCGTTATCCCCGGGATCAGGTAGGTGGAACCTTTGGGGGAGGGCCGCGCGTCTTCCCTCAGCTTACACCTGGACGGTCCGTTTAAGGCTGGGTTCACACACTGCAGTTTTTTTTGCTTTGTTTGCTTTTGAAATGCAGGGAAAATTAAAAAAACTAATTTTACTGCAAATTGCTGCGCTCACGTAACGCAGTAGTTGTCTGCACATGGCCAATAACGGGATCAGAGAACCGCCGTAAAAACATGAGCGGCTGCAAATGCAGTTTCTCGGCATGTGAACTCCGCCTAGGAGACCCCTGCAAGTGTATGTATCTGCTGTAAAGTTGAATTGCTCGCACCCCAGAGGGCGACGATGGCCCAGACCGGGTGCTGCCCTCACAGCTGAATGTTTGTCACATTGTAGACAGTCTTCGCTTTTACAGGCACTGATACATTGTGACAAGCCCGTCAGCTGTAGGCAGTGCAAGGTCTGAATAATATGGAGAGATTCGGGCGGCGCGGTCTGGGGCGGTTTTTGTAGCCTCAGGTTTACATCAACCACATTTCCCCCTCAGATCTTTCACGTTTATCATTTTTGGTTTTCAGCTGCAGAACTCCCTGAAGACAGACCTGTGCCTTGACCAGGGGCCGGACACGGACAACATCCCCATCATGTACATCTGCCACGGACTCACTCCACAGGTTCGTTACTTCGTTGGTTATGAATGTCTGACCTCAGATGTAATGCTTCTGGATGCCCTGCGGGGGCAGTGTTTCCCTTCTCCTGGGGTGTGCATGCGCTCTGGGGGAGGAGACATGAGCCGGGCCCTTTCTTGGGCCCTTTGCAGCTACCTATACAGCCTTGGCAAAACATAAGATGCTGAAACTAAAGTGACTTCAACTACAGCCCAGCAGAAAGCCAGCCACAGAGGGTCTCTGACTGCACACGTATCCCTTTAAGAATAGTTACCGCCTGCATTTACTTGTACCGCCAGAAGTTATTATGAATCTAAAAATAAAGCAACTTTTGTGTCTGCAGCTGCTATGCTTGTGTTTCCATGGTTACAGACTACAAACAAACCCTGTGCAGTCTGACGCTGCAGTTGCATCTTGCCATTGCCTGACTCTGGCTGCAGAATTCATGATTTTTCTAGATGTAACTGTAGCGAGTTCTCCTTTATCATTCCAAGATGACTGATGTGTGATTTACAATTTTGCACCATACACCATAGCGTCCCATATAACACAGGACGGGAACGATCCATCGCAACAACCCTTAACTCCAGACCTCAGCCCCTCCCTTTCTCCTTCCAGGCCCCGGCCCCTCCCTTTCTCCTTCCAGGCCCCGACCCTCCCTTTCTCCTTCCATGCCCCGGCCCCTCCCTTTCTCCTTCCATGCCCCGGCCCCTCCCTTTCTCCTTCCAGGCCCCGACTTCTCCCTTTCTCCTTCCAGGCCCCGACTTCTCCCTTTCTCCTTCCAGGCCCCGGCCCCTCCCTTTCTCCTTCCATGCCCCGGCCCCTCCCTTTCTCCTTCCAGGCCCCGACTTCTCCCTTTCTCCTTCCAGGCCCCGGCCCCTCCCTTTCTCCTTCCCGGCCCCGGCCCCTCCCTTTCTCCTTCCAGGCCCCGGCCCCTCCCTTTCTCCTTCCAGGCCCCGGCCCCCCCCTTTCTCCTTCCATGCCCCGGCCCCTCCCTTTCTCCTTCCAGGCCCCACCCTTTCTCCTTCCAGGTCCCGGCCCCTCCCTTTCTCCTTCCATGCCCCGGCCCCTCCCTTTCTCCTTCCATGCCCCGGCCCCTCCCTTTCTCCTTCCATGCCCCGGCCCCTCCCTTTCTCCTTCCAGGCCCCGGCCCCTCCCTTTCTCCTTCCAGGTTCCGGCCCCTCCCTTTCTCCTTCCAGGCCCCGGCCCCTCCCTTTCTCCTTCCAGGCCCCGGCCCCTCCCTTTCTCCTTCCATGCCCCGGCCCCTCCCTTTCTCCTTCCATGCCCCGGCCCCTCCCTTTCTCCTTCCAGGCCCCGGCCCCTCCCTTTCTCCTTCCATGCCCCGGCCCCTCCCTTTCTCCTTCCAGGCCCCGACTTCTCCCTTTCTCCTTCCAGGCCCCGGCCCCTCCCTTTCTCCTTCCAGGCCCCGGCCCCTCCCTTTCTCCTTCCAGGCCCCGGCCCCTCCCTTTCTCCTTCCAGGCCCCGGCCCCTCCCTTTCTCCTTCCATGCCCCGGCCCCTCCCTTTCTCCTTCCAGGCCCCACCCTTTCTCCTTCCAGGTCCCGGCCCCTCCCTTTCTCCTTCCATGCCCCGGCCCCTCCCTTTCTCCTTCCATGCCCCGGCCCCTCCCTTTCTCCTTCCAGGCCCCGGCCCCTCCCTTTCTCCTTCCAGGTCCCGGCCCCTCCCTTTCTCCTTCCAGGCCCCGGCCCCTCCCTTTCTCCTTCCAGGCCCCGGCCCCTCCCTTTCTCCTTCCATGCCCCGGCCCCTCCCTTTCTCCTTCCAGGCCCCACCCTTTCTCCTTCCAGGTCCCGGCCCCTCCCTTTCTCCTTCCAGGCCCCGACCCTCCCTTTCTCCTTCCATGCCCCGGCCCCTCCCTTTCTCCTTCCAGGCCCCGGCCCCTCCCTTTCTCCTTCCATGCCCCGGCCCCTCCCTTTCTCCTTCCAGGCCCCACCCTTTCTCCTTCCAGGCCCCGGCCCCTCCCTTTCTCCTTCCAGGCCCCGACCCTCCCTTTCTCCTTCCAGGCCCCGACCCTCCCTTTCTCCTTCCATGCCCCGGCCCCTCCCTTTCTCCTTCCAGGCCCCGGGTCCTCCCTTTCTACTTCCAGGCCCCGGACCCTCCCTTTCTCCTTCCAGGCCCCGGCCCCTCCCTTTCTCCTTCCAGGCCCCGGCCCCTCCCTTTCTCCTTCCAGGCCCCGGCCCCTCCCTTTCTCCTTCCAGGCCCCGGCCCCTCCCTTTCTCCTTCCAGGCCCCGGCCCCTCCCTTTCTCCTTCCATGCCCCGGCCCCTCCCTTTCTCCTTCCAGGCCCCACCCTTTCTCCTTCCAGGCCCCGGCCCCTCCCTTTCTCCTTCCAGGCCCCACCCTTTCTCCTTCCAGGCCCCGGCCCCTCCCTTTCTCCTTCCAGGCCCCACCCTTTCTCCTTCCAGGCCCCGGCCCCTCCCTTTCTCCTTCCAGGCCCCGGACCCTCCCTCTCTCCTTCCAGGCCCCGGCCCCTCCCTTTCTCCTTCCAGGCCCCGGACCCTCCCTTTCTCCTTCCATGCCCCGGCCCCTCCCTTTCTCCTTCCAGGCCCCACCCTTTCTCCTTCCAGGCCCCGGCCCCTCCCTTTCTCCTTCCAGGCCCCACCCTTTCTCCTTCCAGGCCCCGGCCCCTCCCTCTCTCCTTCCAGGCCCCGGCCCCTCCCTCTCTCCTTCCAGGCCCCGGCCCCTCCCTTTCTCCTTCCATGCCCCGGCCCCTCCCTTTCTCCTTCCAGGCCCCACCCTTTCTCCTTCCAGGCCCCGGCCCCTCCCTTTCTCCTTCCAGGCCCCACCCTTTCTCCTTCCAGGCCCCGGCCCCTCCCTTTCTCCTTCCAGGCCCCACCCTTTCTCCTTCCAGGCCCCGGCCCCTCCCTCTCTCCTTCCAGGCCCCGGCCCCTCCCTCTCTCCTTCCAGGCCCCGGCCCCTCCCTTTCTCCTTCCAGGCCCCGGCCCCTCCCTTTCTCCTTCCATGCCCCGGCCCCTCCCTTTCTCCTTCCATGCCCCGGCCCCTCCCTTTCTCCTTCCAGGCCCCGGCCCCTCCCTTTCTCCTTCCAGGCCCCGGCCCCTCCCTTTCTCCTTCCAGGCCCCACCCTTTCTCCTTCCAGGCCCCGGCCCCTCCCTTTCTCCTTCCAGTCCCCGGCCCCTCCCTTTCTCCTTCCAGGCCCCGGCCCCTCCCTTTCTCCTTCCAGGCCCCGGACCCTCCCTCTCTCCTTCCAGGCCCCGGCCCCTCCCTTTCTCCTTCCATGCCCCGGCCCCTCCCTTTCTCCTTCCATGCCCCGGCCCCTCCCTTTCTCCTTCCATGCCCCGGCCCCTCCCTTTCTCCTTCCATGCCCCGGCCCCTCCCTTTCTCCTTCCATGCCCCGGCCCCTCCCTTTCTCCTTCCATGCCCCGGCCCCTCCCTTTCTCCTTCCAGGCTCCGGCTTCTCCCTTTCTCCTTCCATGCCCCGGCCCCTCCCTTTCTCCTTCCATGCCCCGGCCCCTCCCTTTCTCCTTCCAGGCCCCGGCTTCTCCCTTTCTCCTTCCAGGCCCCGGACCCTCCCTTTCTCCTTCCAGGCCCCGGCCCCTCCCTTTCTCCTTCCAGGCCCCGGCCCCTCCCTTTCTCCTTCCAGGCCCCGGACCCTCCCTTTCTCCTTCCAGGCCCCGGCTTCTCCCTTTCTCCTTCCAGGCCCCGGACCCTCCCTTTCTCCTTCCAGGCCCCGGCTTCTCCCTTTCTCCTTCCAGGCCCCGGCCCCTCCCTTTCTCCTTCCAGGCCCCGGCCCCTCCCTTTCTCCTTCCAGGCCCCGGACCCTCCCTTTCTCCTTCCAGGCCCCGGCTTCTCCCTTTCTCCTTCCAGGCCCCGGCCCCTCCCTTTCTCCTTCCAGGCCCCGGCCCCTCCCTTTCTCCTTCTAGGCCCCTCCCCCTCCCTTTCTCCTTCCAGGCCCCTCCCTTTCTCCTTCCAGGCCCCTCCCTTTCTCCTTCCAGACCCCTCCCTTTCTCCTTCCAGACCCTCCCTCTTTCCAGCCCCTGGACCCAGACCCCGGCTCCTCCTCCCCTCAGTTATGACAAGTCTCTGGCTTCAGCCGCTTGTGCCGGTCTCTGCAGGATCTCCGTATATCTGAGGGCCGACGTCTCGATGTGAAGGCTGCGGAACAATAGTCGTATTGGTGACAGCCCTGCCCCCGCTGAGCCGCTATTCAAGCAATGGAGCGAAGTAACTGAATAATTGCAGCGTAATGAAAATACCCGCCAGCGGCCATTGTTAGGGATTAGTCCTGTGGAGCCAAGAGTCGGTCCGAGAACAATCACAGGGTTAACGCTGTTCAGCCGCTGACGTCTGATTTGTATCTGAGACCTTCTGCCGACGTTTTAAACCTGCAGGAATTATGGCAGACGGGCACGTAGAGCATGACCCCTGGATTGTGCTTCACGTACAGAACGGCGGCATTCGTGGCAGAGCAGAGAAATCGCGACATTTTATCCCCTGGAAAATGCCTGTAATGTTGTTATTCTCCCGGAATGAAATGAGGCATTTTCCGAGACTGGAGGAACCTTCCGTCCAAAAACGGCGCAAGTTTCATCCCAGTTGTTGGCGCAGTAGTTTCTATGGAAAAAACTGTCAAAGTGTTGAAAATCAGTACTGCGGCAAGTAACAGAATTAATGCTTCCCCCGGTCTGAAAGTGTCCTCCTCATAAATACACTTTACAGGAGGGTATTAGCTCTGAATCTCTGTAGCTGCCCCTTTAAATAATCCACAGTATGAGGCATACAGTTGGGTACAGCCATCGCTCCACCTCCCCCACCGCTGGCCCCACCTCCCGCACCGCTGGCCCCACCTCCCGCACTGCTGGCCCCACCTCCTCCACCGCTGGCTCCACCTCCCCCACCGCTGGCTCCACCTCCCCCACCGCTGGCCCCACCTCCAGCACTGCTGGCTCCACCTCCCCGCACCTCCTCCACAGCTGGCTCCACCTCCCGCACCACTGGCTCCACACCTCCCCCACCGCTGGCTCCACACCTCCCCCACCGCTGGCTCCACACCTCCCCCACCGCTGGCTCCACCTCCCCCGCCGCTGGCTCCACACCTCCCCCACCGCTGGCTCCACCTCCCCCGCCGCTGGCTCCACCTCCCGCACCGCTGGCTCCACCTCCCCCACCGCTGGCCCCACCTCCCGCACTGCTGGCTTCACCTCCCGCACCGCCTCCACCGCTGGCTCCACCTCCCGCACCGCTGGCTCCACTTCCCGCACCGCTGGCACATGGAGGGAAAAATTCTTAAAGGGGAAGCGTTACAAATCGGCAGAGAATCATTGTTTTATGCAGAGCTGTATCTGCCCCAGGATAGGTGAATGGTAGATCTCTGGGGGGCGTGGGACCCGCCACAGATCACCAGAACGGGAAACACGTCCCTTGTCGTCGTCCCCCCCCCCCCATCCTGACTAGAAGGCGCTGGCACTCTGACGCTCCATTCAAAGTCTATGGCACTGACCAAAACAGGAGACGCCCTTCTCTCCCGATCCATGGCAGTCCACGTGGTCTCTGTGGATGGCAGAAATACAGACGTGAAAAACGTGGCGCCAAATCATATCTGCGTTGTCATTTCTTTTAGTCTCCTGCAGGTGACACTATTTGGCCGTGCGGTAACACTCACCACGTGGTCCGCCATATTTGTTTGCGCACTTATCTAGCAGTAACACTCACCTCTGCACGATCAATACGCTCCCTTAAAGGGCCCCCTGTGCGCACAAGAACCTTACTAAATAAGTCTTTGAGAGCGCTGCTAGAAAAGACGTCGCTCTAATTGGGTCACACTGCGGAGACGAGCGGCCATTCATCTTCAGGATCAGCTGGGGACGATGCTGCTGTAAGCAAATCCCTGACAGACATCCCAGGGGATGTGCAGAAGAGCCATCCAAGCATCTGTGGTCCCTTTAAGACCCTCAGACAGTGATGGAGCGCCGTAATCAGCCGCTGGTTCTCGTTCACATCACGGCTTGGTGCAGTTTTAATAATAACCAAACTTGTGGCGCAATCATTAATATCCGTGATGCAGAGCCGCTGCCGACTCCTCCGAACGAGCCCTGAGAATTAAAGGTTCAGGAATTGTATTCCATCGGTTACAGGGTTGACGGGATCTCATGGCGTCAGGAGCGCCATTACATCCGCTGCCCAATACATTTGTATAATGCAGGCACTGGGCGTCACTGCTGAGCGGAAAACCGGAGAATCTGGAAATAAGGCGGTCAAGAAAGTTCCAAGAAACAGAAGGAAACCTGCTCCTTAGGACTCCCCTCCCCCAACTAAGGTTATAATTGTAACAAACGTTCTGCAGCATTCTAGTAGACATTGTTTCAATTTCTCTACATTCTCTGCTTGCTGTCAGTGAATGGGAAGTTCTTGCTTACATCTCGTTCTCTCCCACCCGCAGAACGTTTACTACACGAGCTCCCAGCAGCTTCATGTTGGAGTCTTGAGCCCGACAATAGATGACGATGACAACCGCTGCCTGGTGGACGTGAACAGTCGGCCGCGGCTGATCGAATGCAACTACGCCAAAGCGAAGAGGATGAAGCTTTACTGGCAATTTAATCAGGTAATCGCTCATCGTATGTTACTGTATGTACACAACGTGGCCAGCCAGGGGCCACATACCACGTCTGATGTAATGTGTGCACGCCCAGGAACATTGCTAGGGTCTAGTTTAGGGTGAATAGAAACATAGCAGACTGTGTCACACATATCTGAGTTACATCCTGTATTATATTCCAGAGCTGAACTCACTATTCTGCTGGTGCAGTCACTGTGTACATACATTATCCTGTACTGATCCTGAGTTACATCCTGTATTATACTCCAGAGCTGCACTCACTATTCTGCTGGTGCAGTCACTGTGTACATACAGTACTTATCCTGTACTGATCCTGAGTTACATCCTGTATTATACTCCAGAGCTGCACTCACTATTCTGCTGGTGCAGTCACTGTGTACATACATTACTTATCCTGTACTGATCCTGAGTGTACATCCTGTATTATACTCCAGAGCTGCACTCACTATTCTGCTGGTGCAGGTCACTGTTACATACATTACTTAGCCTGTACTGATCCTGAGTTACATCGTGTATATACTCCAGAGCTGAACTCACTATTCTGCTGGTGCAGTCACTGTGTACATACATTACTTATCCTGTACTGATCCTGAGTTACATCCTGTATTATACTCCAGAGCTGCACTCACTATTCTGCTGGTGCAGTCACTGTGTACATACATTACTTATCCTGTACTGATCCTGAGTTACATCCTGTATTATACTCCAGATCTGCACTCACTATTCTGCTGGTGCAGTCACTGTGTACATTACATTACTTATCTTGTACTGATCCTGAGTTACATCCTGTATTATTCTCCAGAGCTGCACTCACTATTCTGCTGGTACTATCACCACTGCCTGCATCAGTACAGGATAAGTAATGTATGTACACAGTGACTGCACCAGCAGAATAGTGAGTGCAGCTCTGGAGTATAATACAGGATGTAACTCAGGATGAGTACAGGATAAGAAATGTATGTACACAGTGACTGTACCAGCAGATTAGTGAGTGCAGCTCTGGAGTATAATACAGGATGTAACTCAGGATCAGTACAGGATAAGTAATGTATGTACACCGTGACTGCAACCAGCAGAATAGTGAGCGCAGCTCTGGAGTATAATACAGGATGTAATTCAGGATCAGTACAGGATAAGTAATGTATGTACACAGTGACTGCACCAGCAGAATAGTGAGTGCAGCTCTGGAGTATAATACAGGATGTAACTCAGGATCAGTACAGGAGTATGTATGTACACAGTGAGTGCACCCGCCGAATAGTGAGTGCAGCTCTGAGTATAATACAGGATGTAACTCAGGATCAGTACAGGATAAGTAATGTATGTTACACAGTGACTGCACCAGCAGAATAGTGAGTGCAGCTCTGGAGTATAAACACAGGATGTAACTCAGGATGAGTACAGGATAAGTAATGTATGTACACAGTGACTGCACCAGCAGAATAGGAGTGCAGCTCTGGAGTATAATACAGGAATGTAACTCAGGATCAGTACAGGATAAGTAATGTATGTACACAGTGACTGCACCAGCAGAATAGTGAGTGCAGCTCTGGAGTATAATACAGGATAAGTACTGTGTGTACGCGGTGCCTCCTGTCTGCTCCGGTTGCCCGTCTCTTGAGTCGTCTTCGCCCTTGCGCGGTTCCTGGCGACTCCTCGGTATATTATGTGACCCAGCAGATTCAATATCCTGATAACTGGGCTGTTATTGAGCCCTGGGTGGCGGCGGGGCTCGCTCTGCGCTGGCGGTTTCAGGTCATCTTCCATAGACTCTTCAATATCTCACAGCTTGTCACATACAGGAAGCCATTTCCGACTCTTGAAAATAGAAGCGGACAAATCTCGCCATCTCTTCGGGCGAATGCTTTGTGGATTGTCGTCTGGGCTGGAGATATTGAAAGTGACAAATTGCCTGCTGCGGGCTCCTCTGTCGGCAGCGGTCGGGGCCGCATGTTTGCGGGGAGGTCAGCACATCGCAATATCTCAGCACAGGCTTAAGAGGCCAAACAGCAAAATAGAAATTGCGGTGTTTTCTTTTTTCTATTCTCTCCGTCTTCAGGGAAACGATCGGCTTTCAGCTGTGAAGCCGCAAAGCACTTGGCGCCTTGTTATCCGCCGTCATTTCTGCTTCAACAGAATCATTTCGCACTTAGGAGCCCGAGATTACTAGACAGAAAATACATATGTAAGAGGGCGGGGAGGGGCGGTCTGATCAGATTTGGGGTTTATATTGTATAAAATGACAGTTATAATGTCCTATAAACGCAGTTTTCGTGTACGCGGAGTCCCCAGACGACCGGCGAATGCGCAGGTAAATGCAGTGATAACCGTTCCTGATCCGCAGTCCTGTGTGGTTTTTAAGGGCAGTCCCATGTAATCAAAATATCTGCAACTTGCTTCAATTTCACATTTTCAAGAATCATTGCTGTGCTGTCAGTGTCTGAAATCTGTCTGACGTGTTTATTGGCACTGATACATTGTAATTTGTGCTGATGTGGTTTACATCACAGAGGATTGTCTACACAGGATACATTGTCTTTATTTTTATTTTGTAAAAAAATAAATATAAGCTCATTTTTTATTCATCAGTCTTACTTTTCTTGCTCTTTACACACACTGCAGCATTGTTATATTGAATGTAAACTCCCGTTTGTCTGGGCCCTTTTCATTCTTCCCCCTTGCTCCTGTTCACACTTCGTGGTTTTTACCGTCCGACAAATCACGATACTTTTTTTTCACCCCCGTTCTGGTGTTACTTTTACTTGCTCCCATCTTCCCTGCACCCTCACAGTTGTCATGAATCCCCGGACACTTGGGAGGGGATTACTGGTGTTTTTTTTCGCTTGGGCGTCTTGCCCTTAACTAAGATGGGCAGATCGTGGCCTTCGACTCCCCTGAGGAAGCTGAGGCGAAACGGCGTGTCGGGGTCTCTTGGAGCTGGCCGACTAGCCGGGTCTGTATTGTCTATATGTTGTGAATCGTGGTTGGGGGCCACATGGTTTGATTTATATTTTCTGTATACTGTTCTCCATCCCAACTTCTCCACTACTTGTGATGCTATAACTGGATGTCCCGACACGTTCGAGCATCTCGCCATGTGGTTGTCTCTGTCTTTGCCATTTTATGCATCTACAGTTGCAAGAAAAAGTATGTGAACCCTTTGGAATGATATGGATTTTCTGCACAAATTGGTCTTAAAAGGGATCTGATCTTCATCTAAGTCACACAATAGACAATCACAGTCGGCTTAACTAATAACACAAACAGAATTAAATGTTACCATGTTTTTATTGAACACACCATGTAAACATTCACAGTGCAGCTGGAAAAAGTATGTGAACCCTTGGATATAATAATTGGTTGAACTTCCTTTGGCAGCAATAACTTCCACCAAACGTTTCCTGTAGTTGCAGATCAGAAGTGCACAACGGTCAGGAGTAATTCTTCACCATTCCTCTTTACAGAACTGTTTCAGTTAAGCAATATTCTTGGGATGTCTGGTGTGAATCGCTTTCTTGAGGTCATGCCACACAGCTTCTCCATCGGGTTGAGGTCAGGACTCTGACTGGGCCACTCCAGAAGGCGGATTCTCTTCTGTGTAAGCATTCTGTTGTTGATTTACTTCTATGCTTTAGGTCGTTGTCTGTTGCAACTCCCATCTTCTGTTGAGCTTCAGCTGGTGGACAGATGGCCTTAAGTTCTCCTGCAAAATGTCTTGATAAACTTTGGAATTTATTTTTCCCTTCGATGATAGCAATCCGTCCAGGCCCTGACGCAGCAAAGCAGCCCCAAACCATGATGCCCCCCACCACCATACTTCACAGTTGGATGAGGTTTTGATGTTGGTGTGCTGTGCCTCTTTTTCTCCGCACATAGTGTTGTGTGTTTCTTCTTGTCTTACCCGTGGACAGATGAACAGCAAGGCTTTTGGAGATACTTTTATAACCCTTTCCAGCTTTATGCAAGGTCAACAATTCTTGATCGTAGGTCTCTGAGAGCTCTTTTGTGCGAGGCATCATTCACATCAGGCAATGCTTCTTGTGAAAAGCAAACCCAGAACTGGTGTGTGTTTTTTATAGGGCAGGGCAGCTGTAACCAACACCTCCAATCTCATCTCATTAATTGGACTCCAGTTGGCTGACACCTCACTCCAATTAGCTCTTGGAGATCTATTAGTCTAGGGGTTCACATACTTTTTCCACCTGCACTGTGAATGTTTACATGGTGTGTTCAATAAAAACATGGTAACATTTAACTCTTTGTGTGTTATTAGTTTAAGCCGACTGTGATTGTCTATTGTTGTGACTTAGATGAAGATCTAGATCACATTTTATGACCATTTGTGCAGAAATCCAGATCTTTCCAAAGGGTTCATATTTTTTCTTGCAACTGTATTTATTTGTTCTATCGATTTCAATAAAGATACATTTTTGGATGTTAGTTTTGTATATGCTGAGTGTCTGGGTTTGTCGATCTAGGAGCTATACATGATACATTGTAACAAACCCTCAGCTGAGCATGCAGGACTGGTATACAGCGAGGATGAAGAGTTCCTCTGGGTGTGTGCGCCGCCCCTTGGAGGAAGGGATGAAGGACACATTCACGATTACGGCGGGTGAATGTATCAGACTGGGCGTTGTTCGTGAGCTCACACCGGGCGTAAACAAAAAATACGTCGATGTCGTGCGCTCATCTGTATAAAGTATAGGAATGGTGCATCTGGGAGTCAGTGCAATCCTGTCACCCCCGAATAGCATGCAGCGAAAGTCCTGGGGGCGGAGCTTATTAATGGGGTCCATGCTATACGCTGATGGCGTACAGTGCCCCGAAATAGACTGAAAATTGTCAGATACATAATAACCTCCCCTCCCCCACATACGGCGCCATAAATAATAGATTCTCATGCTTTCGTTTCTCACCATTTTCAAAATATCTGCTTGCTGTCAATGAGTGAGAAGTGAACACAGCGCATACAGATGTAGCAAACACCCTCTGGAGACTGCGGTACATTGATACATCTGTATCCGTTATCTGGGAACCCACTGATACATAGTAACAAACCCTTAGCTGTGAGGAGTTTTAGGTCAGGCAGGAGTTGAGCTTCTAGATGGAAATGAGAAACTTCTCTGAGATCAGGAAACTGATGCAAATATTTTACAAAGTTGCAGCTTTTTTCACGTTTAATTCTTATTTTTTAAACATTTCATGTATTTGGCAGAAATTCTCAGGACAGAGCAGCAGATCTGGTGCGAGAGACGTGACCGGCCGCCTCCCCTCCCCCTGCCTGTAACAGACTAGAAGGGCACTAGAGAAGAAGCTGAGCAGAAGTGAAAATGGCAAATTAAGATCAGGCCACTAGGGGGAGACATTTTTTTTGTGCGCTCAATGGGATCCGGCTTTAAGCTCCCCCTAGTGGTGGCTGCAGGCAGAGCTTTATCATATGGGTGTATCTGACACTACAGGGGCTGTAGAGGCTTAGAAAGACATGGCTGCCTTCTGGCAGAAGCAGCGCCCCCCGCTTGTCCTCAGGCTGTGTGTGATACTGCAGCTCTGCCCCGTTCATTTCATTGCAGATGCTCTGTATGGTGCTGTTTCAGATGAGGGCAGCCATGTTTTTCTAATCCTGGGCCTATAGGTGGGGGTTCACTTTAGGGGTATCACTCCTTCTATAGAGTGGTCTCCCCAAAACTGACATTCCAATAGTCTAGAAATGCGCCGGCGTTCAGTCAGTGACAGTTTCTCTAATAGTCACCCAGCATTCCAGAGGAGAGGTGCAGCTCTGATGAGGGTAGTAGTTGCAGGTCACCAGAAATGGTTAGGAATGAAGCCATAAAGCAGTGGTTGGGGGACGAGGCGGGCTTGTCGTCTTTTATTTTTTTTTTTTTTAGGGTACCACGGGTGCCAACCCCTGTGGGAACAGTATTGGCAGCCATATTGGTTGTCGCTTCCGCTTTCCCAGCAGCGATAAAGCAATGATGGGATTATAATGAGTCGTTCAGTAACAAGTCCCCATTAAGGATCCATTGACCTTTCTTGGCTTAATTAAAGCGCGATCGCTGGCGCCGGATGTTATAAGCTCATTACAGACAGAAATCTCTGCACGTTATAACAGCCTCAGATATCAGACGCGGGGTGGACTGCTAATTCTGCCGAATCTCAAGAAACTGCGCCCGGATTTCCCAAATACAGCGCCATTCTCATCTCTGGCCATGCCCGGTATTACAGCTTGAGGACAGGCAGCAGCACCAGACACAGCTGGGGGGGGGGGGGGGGGTAGTACACAGTGAGTGCAGCTCTAGAGTAGAATACAGGATGTAACTGAGGATCAGTACAGGATAAGTAATGTATGTACACAGTGACTGCACCAGCAGAATAGTGAGTGCAGCTCTGGAGTATAATACAGTATGTAACTGAGGATCAGTACAGGATAAGTAATGTATGTACACAGTGACTGCACCAGCAGAATAGTGAGTGCAGCTCTGGAGTATAATACAGTATGTAACTAAATGATTTTCCTATTTCATGACGTAAAGTCATAGCAATACGAAGCCTCCGTGTCTTTAATAAAACTATCTCCTTCTTTACTTCCACCAATAGCAGCAAAGGAGAAATTAACATAAACATAACAATAAAGGACCCTCCCCTAACAGATCCTATAATAAGCAGTGTCCTCTTTATATCTTCCTCTTTCTTTGAATCCACGACACCAAGCGCCAAACCATAACCAAAACCGTAACCGAAACTGGAACTGGTTCCGCCACCGACCATTCTGGTCCGTCCAACTGAAGAACTCAAGCCAACATGGCTAACATCTCAGGAAACCTGGAACAACACTGAATTCCATCTGCCGAGGGGTTTTCAACCTGAAACAGAATAAATAATATAGCGAGTGTAAACAATTGGGTAAAAAATGAGCAATCTCGACCCTATAACGGTCGTACATCAAAAGGTCGCTGAAAACAGAATCATAAATAAACCTTAACGGTAAAATGTCATAAATCACAATAAAAGACAGTGTAATAGACAATAATATCACCATAACATACTAAAAACAGGGCAGGCAGGAGAAACCCAGGGCGGGCAATACTCGCCTCCGTGTCTTTAATAAAACTATGACTTTACGTCATGAAATAGGAAAATCATTAAGTTTTACAGCAAGACACGGAGGCTTCGTATTGCAAGTTCAAAGCTGCTCAATAATAGATGAAAACACATGAGGGGGCGGACGGAAATAAAACTCTGTGAACGTCGTGGCCCTAGACCAGTCAGCCAGACGCAGAATGTCCTCCAAACGAGCCCCCGAAACCGCCAGGGCAGTGGCAGCCGCGCCCCTGGCCGAGTGAGCGGTAAAGACCGCCGTATCAATCCCAGAAAGGGACATGACCCACTTCATCCAGCGCGCCAAAGTGGGACCGGTCACCGGGCCAAAGGGATGGCGAATAGAGAGGAAAAGTTGCGGGATGTCCGCCGTGCGGTGAGTCCGAGTGCGCAACTCATATTCCCGTAGGCAAGCTACAGGACAGAGCGCCGGAGAAGACGGAAAACAGGGATAGGACACAGACCGAATATTGGTCTTGGTGCGCCGCGTGATGTTAAAAGTAACACCCTCGGGGGTAAAGGATCTTGCATCATGATCCAGAGCCCTGACATCAGAGACCCTCTTACAGGAAATCAGGCAAAAGAGGGTCAGCAATTTGGCCGATAATTGACGGAGGGAAAGAGCCGCGTTGTCGGGCCAGTCAGAGAGGAAAGAAAGGACCAGGGAAACGTCCCACGTAGTGGTGAATCGTGGCCGAGGAGGACGAGCCAAGTGTGAGCCACGTAAAAGTCGTGACACCGAAGGGTGTTGACCAGCAGGAACGCCATCAAATCCCTGATGAGTCGAGGAAATCGCAGAACGAACAAATTGATGGTCCGATAAGCTTTACCTGCTTCAAAGAGAGATGTCAGGAATTGCAACAAATGGGTCACAGGTGCCGAAATGGGATCCAGGTCCCGTTCCATGCACCAGCTAACCCAAGATCCCGAAGCTGCCCGGTAAGATTTTCGGGTGCCGGGAGCCCAAGCGTTGTCCAGGAGGCGTCTAGTTGCCTCCGAAATTCCCGCGACTTCTCTTGGAGTCCTGAGATTCGGCACGCTAGAAGCTTAAGGGAGCCTTCGACCAGCAGGGGATGTGGGGCACCTAGAGGGTCCTGGAGGAGATCCGTCCGCGTCGGAAGGAGGAGAGGTACATCCACTAGGAGTTCCAGGAGGATCGGGTACCAGGCTTGAGACCCCCAGAAGGGAATCACCACCACCAATTCCGCCACCTGACGACGAGTCTGTAGAAGCATCCTCGGAATCATGGCAAACGGTGGAAACGCGTAATGTAGGGCTGAAGACCAGTCCTGGAGAAACGCATCCACCGCCTCTGCTTCCGGATCCGGCCGCCAGCTGAAGAACCTGGGCAGGTGAGTGTTGAGCCGGGACGCAAAAAGGTCTATGGAGCAAGGACCCCAGATGTCCGAGATCGTGGAGAACATCTCCGGATTCAGCCTCCAGTCGCTGCCGTCCGTGAAGCATCGGGAACTCCGATCCGCTCTGTAGTTGTGAAGACCCGGAAGGTACTCCGCTTGAATCATGATGTCCCTGGACAGACAGTAGGACCAGAACTCCTTCGCCAGTCGGGCTAAGGTGGCCGATTGGGTGCCGCCTAGGTGATTGACATACCGGACCGCCAACACATTGTCCATGCGTAGACGGATGCATGCATGAGCTATGCCCTTGGTGAAACTCCTGATGGCAAACGAACCCGCTAGAAGTTCCAGAGCATTGATGTGAAGATGGGTCTCGGTCTCCGACCATCGACCCCCAGTGGAGATACCCTCGCAGTGGGCACCCCAGCCTTGGAGACTCGCGTCCGACTCCACCGTGAATTCTGGTTGGAATCCGAAGATTGCTCTGCCGTTCCAGGCTTCCAAGTTGCTTAACCACCAACGAAGTTCCTCCCGAGCTTCCTGATCCAGAACCACCGCGTCTGCAAATGAGGCCCCGGCACGGAGGTGGGCGATCTTCAGGCGCTGTAAAGCCCGATAATGGAGTGGAGCGGGGAAGACAGCCTGGATAGAGGAGGCTAATAGCCCAATGATGCGAGCTAGGTGGCGTAGAGATAGGGAGGGAGTTGAGAGAGCATGTCTCAACTCCTTGCGTATCGTCCGCAACTTCTCTGCAGGAAGACAGAGATTCCGCAACAGAGTCCACCGTGAAGCCCAGGAACTCCATCCGTCGAGTCGGTGTGAGGCAGGATTTCTCGAGATTGAGTAGAAAACCCAGACCCGTCAGAAGATCCGAGGTCCACTGGAGATGTTGTAGCAGAGACGACTGACATTGGTGCATAATGAGGATGTCGTCCAGGTATATGACAAGACGAACCCCACGACTCCGCAGCCAGGCCATGACTGGGCGCAGTAGCTTGGTGAAGCACCAAGGCGCAGAAGAAAGGCCGAACGGCAGGCAAGTGAAGCGCCACACTTCGCCCCTCCACAGGAAACGCAGGAGATCCCTGGACGAGGAGGCAATTGGGACCGTAAGATAAGCATCTTTGAGGTCCAGCTTCACCATCCAGTCCCCCGGAATCAGCAAGTCCCGAAGGAGGTGAATCCCCTCCATTTTGAAGTGGCAATAGCGCACCACAGAGTTCAGGGCCCGGAGATTTATCACTGGACGCAATTGTCCACCTTTTTTCTGAACTAGAAAAATGTGGCTGAGAACACCCCCCGGGGTGGAAGGGGCCCTTTCTATCGCATCCTTGTGAAATAGGGAAAAAAGTTCTACATCCACTAGTTCCCTGTCCGGTAGTGCCAGGGGTGGGGGTGAAAGGACGAGGTCTGGCGAACCCGTAAGTTCTATGTGGAACCCCTGTACCGTGCTCAGCACCCATGGGTCTGATGTAATGCTGGACCAAACGTGGGAACATAGACGGAGTCTGCCCCCTACACAAGGAGCCAAAGAAGTCCCCACTGGGGAAAGACTTACCGAAAGATTTTCTGAAGTTCGGATTCCCTCTAACGGACCTGGAACGCCATTGGCCGCCTCTGGCCGGGAAGAACGAAGGAGGATTCCTTTGGTCCTGGAAGGGAGGTCTCTGGCTGAAGGAGCCTCTGCCCGAGCTGCGGGCTTGATAACTGGAGCGGCCGGACAGACGGCCCCTACTACTGCCGGCCCTAGTGGAGACCCGTCCCTGAAAGACCCTTCTCATGGAGGACTGGGCCTTGTCCAGGGCAGTAAATGCACCTACGTACCTGCTGAGGTCCTTGATGAAGGAATCCCCGAACAGTTGACCCTGAGCATCCTTCCCTGTCTCAGTGAGTGCCAGGTTGGCCAATTTCGGGTCAATTTTTTAACAGAATGGCTTTACGCCTTTCAATGGCCAGGGAGGAGTTGGTGCTGCCCGCAATGCAAATGGCTCTCTGTATCCAGCCAGTAAGCTCCTCCGGATCAATCAGAGAGCCATCCACTCTGGCCGATTCGGCCATCTCAAAGATTTTGGTGAGGGGGCCAAAAATGTCAAGGAGCTTGTCCTGACAACTCTTAATTGCGGAATCTAACCCCTTACGGGGATTCCAGCCGGTTTTAGCCAAAAACTGTGTCATTTTCTGATCCACAGATGGCGTTTCACAGACCTTGTTGGGGATCAATGGTCTGAAGCATTCCGCTCGTAGCTTGCTGCGCGCCTCTTTGCTGAGAGGACGACGCACCCAATGCTCAAGGTAGTCGCTCACATGAGCTACCGGCAGCCACTCCGCCGACCTAGGGTGGTGGAGGGCATCAGGATCAAATAATGGGTTGCCTGAGGGATCCACCAGGGTAGAAGCCGTGTTGGGGGCAGTGGCGGATGCGCCCACGGACCCAGAGGTGGAAGGCCTAGGGCCTGAGGTGCCTGGAAACTCAGGTTCCATCTCCAACTCCCCATCAGAGTGGTCACTTGCCTCCGCATAAGCCTCCATGTCAGATTCAATATCCGAATCCATGTCATTAGTTTGTGCTCTAGCACATTTCCACGTTCGCGCCCTTTCTGCCTGGCGCGGTAAGGCTCTTTTGCGCGATCTAAGCGCGCTATCATGGGTGGCTTGGATCACACCAGTCAAGGTCTCCTGGGCAGGAGGTTCAATGGTAGGCTGCGGGTTAGTGGGTGTAGGCATTAGATTAGAGGGGCCAGGAGCATGGGCAGATAAGGCCTGAGATATGGTCTGAGAGATCATGGAGCCCATGGCCTCAATAATAGCGCTGGAGACCGAGCGCTGTAACTCAATGGCCTGAGCATTGAAGTCTGGCCTGCTGGGCTCCCCAGAGGATGGGGGGGGATTAGGCCCAGAGGGGGAGCGATCAGAGGACATGGCCAAATGAGATAACTGTAGGTATAGATAATATAAACTATCTAATGGTAGGCCAAGGACGGGGGGTAAACCAGTGTATCCCACCTGACTAGAAGAAAAAGGGGTTAGTCACCCCAGAGGCCGCAGAGCAGGAGACCGAGAGATCCGGATGCGATGCAGCCTAACGCCGAAATCCCGCGAGAAGACGGGCGGCGCTACCTAAAATGGCCGCCGAGATCTCGCGAGATCACGCGACCCGCGGGAAAAGCAGAAGAAGCCGCGCCGGAGCGAGGTAAGCGAACGGGGAAAGGAAAAGGAAGGAGGAACGCCTCCACAGAGTCTGGACAGGCCGCAAGGATAGCTGATGGGCAGTAAAAAGAAACCGCAAAACAGCGCTAAATAAGGGGGAACAGACCGGAGACTAAACGGGGAGAGAGGGGAAGAACCCCAAAACAGTACGGCGCAGAAATAAGTGCAAGGCAACAATAAGTCACAATAAAACAGGAGGGGGGGGGGGGCCCCATAAACAAAACCCAGGGAGAAATACCGTTTCCTTTGGGTAACTGAGGCCCAGAATATACCTGAGCCACAGACACAAGCACAAAACGTTATATATATAGATGATACTTAGCTTTGGTGGAGCAGCAAAGAAAGACGAAGAGATAAAGAGGACACTGCTTATTATAGGATCTGTCAGGGGAGGGGCCTGTATTGTTTTGATTATGTTAATTTCTCCTTTGCTGCTATTGGTGGAAGTAAAGAAGGAGAAAGCAATACGAAGCCTCCGTGTCTTGCTGTAAAACTCAGGATCAGTACAGGATAAGTAATGTATGTACACAGTGACTGCACCAGCAGAATAGTGAGTGCAGCTCTGGAGTATAATACAGGATGTAACTCAGGATCAGTACAGGATAAGTAATGTATGTACACAGTGACTCCACCAGCAGAATAGTGAGTGCAGCTCTGGAGTATAATACAGGATGTAACTCAGGATCAGTACAGGATAAGTAATGTATGTACACAGTGACTCCACCAGCAGAATAGTGAGTGCAGCTCTGGAGTATAATACAGGATGTAACTCAGGATCAGTACAGGATAAGTAATGTATGTACACAGTGACTGCACCAGCAGAATAGTGAGTGCAGCTCTGGAGTATAATACAGGATGTAACTCAGGATCAGTACAGGATAAGTAATGTATGTACACAGTGACTGCACCAGCAGAATAGTAAATGCAGCTCTGGAGTATAATACAGGATGTAACTCAGGATCAGTACAGGATAAGTAATGTATGTACACAGTGACTGCACCAGCAGAATAGTGAGTGCAGCTCTGGAGTATAATACAGGATGTAACTCAGGATCAGTACAGGATAAGTAATGTATGTACACAGTGACTGCACCAGCAGAATAGTGAGTGCAGCTCTGGAGTATAATACAGGATGTAACTCAGGATCAATACAGGATAAGTAATATATGTACACAGCGACTGCACCAGCAGAATAGCGAGTGCTGCTCTGGAGTATAATACAGGATGTAACTCAAGGTCAGTACAGGATAAGTAATGTATCTACTCAGTGACTGCACCAGCAGAATAGTGAGTGCAGCTCTGGAGTATAATACAGGATGTAACTCAGGATCAATACAGGATAAGTAATGTATGTACACAGTGACTGCACCAGCAGAATAGTGAGTGCAGCTCTGGAGTATAATACAGGATGTAACTCAGGATCAGTACAGGATAAGTAATGTATGTACACAGTGACTGCACCAGCAGAATAGTGAGTGCTGCTCTGGAGTATAATACAGGATGTAACTCAAGGTCATTACATCATAAGTAATGTATGTACACAGTGACTGCACCAGCAGAATAGTGAGTGCAGCTCTGGAGTATAATACAGGATGTAACTCAGGATCAGTACAGGATAAGTAATGTATGTACACAGTGACTGCACCAGCAGAATAGTGAGTGCAGCTCTGGAGTATAATACAGGATGTAACTCAGGATCAGTACAGGATAAGTAATGTATGTACACAGTGACTGCACCAGCAGAATAGTGAGCGCAGCTCTGGAGTATAATACAGGATGTAACTCAGGATCAGTACAGGATAAGTAATGTATGTACACAGTGACTGCACCAGCAGAATAGTGAGCGCAGCTCTGGAGTATAATACAGGATGTAACTCAGGATCAGTACAGGATAAGTAATGTATGTACACAGTGACTGCACCAGCAGAATAGTGAGTGCAGCTCTGGAGTATAATACAGGATGTAACTCAGGATAAGTAATGTATGTACACAGTGACTGCACCAGCAGAACAGTGAGTGCAGCTCTGGAGTATAATACAGGATGTAACTAAATGATTTTCCTATTTCATGACGTAAAGTCATAGTTTTATTAAGGACACGGAGGCGAGTATTGCTTTCTCCTTCTTTACTTTTCCACCAATAGCAGCAAAGAAGAAATTTACATAAACATAACAATAAAGGACCCTCCCCTGACAGATCCTATAATAAGCAGTGTCCTCTTCAGTAACTTCCTCTTTGTATCCGTGACACCAACCGCATAACCGTAACTGGAACCATAACCGAAACTGGAACCGAGAACGACAACCATTCTGGTCCATCAAACTGTAGAATTTACGCCAACTTGGCTAACACTTCAGGAAACCTGGAACAACGTAGAATTCCATACACCGTGGAAACTTCAACCTGAAACAGAGTAAATAATATAGCCAGTGTAAGAATCAGGCAGAAACTGAACAAGATCGACCCTGGAAATAGTCGTACACCGTAAGGTCGCTGATAAACAGAACCATAAATATTCAGTAATATAAATATACGTAATAAATAACAATAAAAGACAATGTAAACAGTACAATAATAATCACACAGTAAAAGGGCGGGCAGGAAAAACCCAGGGTGGGCAATACTCGCCTCCGTGTCTTTAATAAAACTATGACTTTACGTCATGGAATAGGAAAATCATTTAGTTTTACAGCAAGACACGGAGGCTTCGTATTGCAAGTTCAAAGCTGATCAATAATAGATGAAAACACATGAGGGGGCGGACGAAAATAGAATTCTCTAAACGTCGTGGCCCTAGACCAGTCAGCCAAACGCAAAATGTCCTCCAAACGAGCCCCCGAAACAGCCAGGGCAGTGGTAGCCGCGCCCCTGGCCGAATGAGCGGTAAAGACCGCCGTATCAATCCCCGAAAGGGACATGACCCACTTCATCCAACGCGCCAAAGTGGGACTAGTCACCGGGCCAAAAGGATGGCGAATAGAGAGGAACAGCTGTGGGATGTCCGCAGAGCGGTGAGTCCGAGTGCGCAACTCATATTCCCGCAAGCAGGCTACAGGACAAAGCGCCGGAGAAGAATATTGGTCTTGGTGCGCCGCGTAATGTTAAAAGTAACACCCTCGGGAGTAAAGGATCTGGCATCGTGATCCAGAGCCCTGACATCGGAAACCCTCTTACAGGAAATGAGGCAAAAGAGGGTCAGCAACTTGGCTGACAGCTGACGGGGGGAAAGAGCCGCGTTTTCCGGCCAAGCAGAGAGGAAAGAAAGGACCAGAGAAACATCCCACGTAGTGGTGAAGCGTGGCCGAGGAGGCCGAGCCAAGCATGAGCCACGTAGTAGGCGTGACACCGAAGGGTGTTGACCCGCCGGAACACCATCAAAACCCTGATGAGTAGAAGAAAATCGCTGAACGGAACAAATTAATGGTCCGATAAGCCTTTCCTGCTTCAAAAAGAGACGTAAGGAATTGCAACAAATGGGTCACAGGCGCCGAAACGGGATCCAGGTCCCGTCCCACGCACCAGCTAACCCAGGATCCCCAAGCTGCCCGGTAAGACTTTCGGGTGCCGGGAGCCCAAGCGTTGTCCAGGAGGCGTCTAGTTGCCTCCGAAATTCCCTCGACCTCTCCGGGAGTCCTGACATTCGGCACGCCAGAAGTTGAAGGGATACGTCGACCAGCAGGGGATGTGGAGCACCCAGAGGGTCCTGGAGGAGATCCGTCCGATCCGGAAGGAGGAGAGGTACATCCACCAGGAGTTCCAGGTGGATCGGGTACCAGGCTTGAGTCCCCCAGAAGGGGATCACCACCACCAATTCCGCATCCTGACGACGAGTCTGTAGCAACATTCTCGGGATCATGGCAAATGGAAACGCTTAATGTAGGGCTGACGACCAGTCCTAGACAAACGCGTCCTCCGGATCCGGGCGCCAGCTGAAGAACCTGGGCAGGTGAGTATTGAGCCGTGACGCAAAGAGGTCTATGGCGCAAGGACCCCAGGTGTCCGAGATCGTGGAGAACATCTCCGGTGCGAGCCTCCAGTCGCTGCCGTCCGTGAAGCATCTGGAACTCCGATCCGCTCGGTAGTTGTGTAGACCCGGAAGGTACTCCGCTTGTATCATGATGTCCCTGGAAAGACAGTAGGACCAGAACTCTTTCGCCAGTCGGGCCAAGGTAGCCGATTGGGTGCTGCCCAGGTGATTGACATAGCGGACCGCCGACACATTGTCCATGCGTAATCGGATGCATGCGTGTGCGATGCCATTGGTAAAACTCCGGATGGCAAACGAGCCCACCAGGAGTTCCAGAGCGTTGATGTGAAGTTGGGTCTCGGCCTCCGACCATCGACCCCCTGTGGAAATACCCTCGCAGTGGGCACCCCAGCCTTGGAGACTCGCATCCGACTCTACCGTGAATTCTGGTTGAAATCCGAAGATTGCTCTGCCGTTCCAGGCTTCCAAGTTGCATATCCACCAATGAAGTTCCTCCCGCACTTCCTGGTCCAGAACCACCGCGCCCGCGAACGAGGCCCCGGCACGAAGGTGGGCAATCTTCAGGCGCTGTAGGGCCCGATAATGGAGTGGAGCGGGGAAGACTGCCTGGATAGAGGAGGCCAGCAGGCCAATGATGCGAGCCAGGTGGCGTAGGGATAGGGAGGTAGCTGAGAGAGCATGTCTCAACTCCTTGCGTATCGTCCGCAACTTCTCTGACGGAAGACTGAGAGATTCTGCAACAGAGTCCACCGTGAAGCCCAGGAACTTCATCCGTCGAGACGGCGTGAGGCAGGATTTCTCGGGGTTGAGCAGAAATCCAAGAGCCGTAAGGAGGTTCGAGGTCCACTGAAGGTGTTGTAGCAGCGTCGACTGACATTGATGCATAATGAGGATGTCGTCTAGATAGATGACTAGACGCACCCCACGACTCCGTAACCAGGCCATGACCGGGCGCAGAAGCTTGGTGAAGCACCAAGGCGCCGAAGAAAGGCCGAACGGAAGGCAAGAGAAGCGCCACACTTGGCCCCTCCACAGGAAACGCAGGAGATCCCTGGACGAGGAGGCAATTGGGACCGTCAGATAGGCATCTTTGAGGTCCAGCTACACTAGAAAAATGTTGCTGAGTACACCCTCCGGAGTAGGAGGGGCCCTTTCTATCGCCCTTTTTTGAAAAAGGGAATACAGTTCTAAACCCACAAGCTCCCTGTCTGGTAATGCCAGAGGAAGTGGTGGGGTAGAAGGGATAAGATCTGGCGATTCCGTAAGTTCTATGTGGAACCCCTGCACAGTGGTCAGCACCCATGGGTCTGATGTAATGCTGGACCAAACGTGGGAACAAAGACGGAGTCTGCCCCCGACACAAGGAACCAAAGAAGTCCCCACTGGGGAAAGACTTACCAAAGGATTTTCGGAAATTCGGATTCCCTCTAACGGACCTTGAACGCCATTGGCCGCCTCTGGCCGGGAAGAATGGAGGAGGATTCCTTTGGTCCTGGAAGGGTGGTCTTTGGCTGAAGGAGCCTCTGCCCGAGCTGCGGGCCTGGAAACTTGAACGGCCGGACAGACGGCCCCTACTACTGCCGGCCCTAGTGGAGACCCGTCCCTTAAAAACCCTACGCATGGAGGACTGGGCCTTGTCCAGGGCAGTAAGTGCTCCCACATATCTACTGAGGTCCTTGATAAAGGAATCCCCGAAAAGCAGACCCTGTGCATCCTTCCCTGCCTCAGTAAGTGCCAGGTTAGCCAATTTAGGATCTATTTTGAATAGTATGGCTTTACGCCGTTCAATGGCCAGGGAGGAGTTGGTGCTGCCAGCAATACAAATGGCTCTCTGTATCCAGCCAGTAAGCTCCTCCGGATCTATCGGAGAGCCGTCCGCTCTGGCCGATTCGGCCATTTCAAAATTTTTGGCAAGGGGGCCAAAAATGTCAAGGAGCTTGTCCTGGCGGCTCTTAATTGCCGAATCCAACCCCTTACGGGGGTTCCAGACGGATTTCGCCAAGAACTGTGTAATCTTGGGATCAACTGCCGGCGTTTCACAGACCTTGTTGGGGATCAATGGTCTGGGGCACTCAGATCTGAGCTTGCTGCGCGCCTCTTTGCTTAGAGGACGGCGCACCCAATGCTCTAAATAATCGCTCACATGAGCTATAGGCATCCACTCCGCTGACCTTGGGTGGTGGAGGGCATCAGGGTCGAATAAGGGGGTGCCAGAGGGATCCACCAGGGTAGATGCCGCATTAGGGGCGGTGGAGGCAGGACCCATGGACCCAGAGGTGGAAGGCATAGGGCCAGTAGTGCCTGGAATATCATATTCCATCTCCTCCTCGGAATGGCAGCTCGCCTCCGCATTAGCCTCCGTATCAGAATCCAACTCTGATTCCACATCGCTAGTTTGTGCTCTAGCACATTTCCACGTGCACGCCCTTTCTGCCTGGCGCGGTAAGGCTCTTTTGCGTGATCTATGCACGCTATCAAGGGTGGCTGAGATCACACCAGTCAGGTTCTCCTGTATATTAGGAGTATCATAAACGTCAGGCTGCGGATGAGGTATAGCAGGCGTCTGACTAGAGGGGCCAGGGGCATGGGCAGACAAAGCCTGGGAGATGGTCTGGGAGATCATGGATCCCATGGCTTCAATTATAGCGCTGGAGACTGAGCGCTGCAACTCCAGGGCCTGTGCATTCATCTCAGACCTTCTGGGCTCCCCAGATGGAGGGGGGGGTAGGCCCAGATGGGGATCGGTCGTATGACATGCTAGGTCTATTCAGATAATAATGATAAATAATAAATCAGGTCTACAGCTGAAGGTAACCTAAGGGGGAGCTAAAATGGCAAGTGCTAGCCTAACAACTAACCAAAACGAGGGGTTAATCACCCCAGGAGCAGCAGAGAAGGAGCCGAGACCGTCCGGTGTAGATGCAGAGCCGAAATCCCGTGAGAACACGTGCAGGAGCTCCCAAAATGGCCGCCGAGATCTCGCGACCCGCGGGAAATAAGCAGAGCCGGCGCCGGAGAGAGATGGTGAACGGAGCACCAAGGAGAAGAGAGGAAAGAGTGGAGGAACACCTCCGGACGCCGGAGCAGGCCGCAGGTAACGGACAGAATAAGGGTGGGAATCGGAAGCCACAAAATCGCAAACGGAAAATAATACAAGGAAAACAAATCGGGAAACAATAAGAAAAGGGTAGAACCCCCAAGCAAGGGAAAGGGGCCTAGAATGAATCCCTAAGATATGAAGGCCTAGAAACAATATACAAATATATATAAGGGGAATAAACTCAATTAAGAGACACCGTCTGACATACAGCAGTCTGAGCGAGCAGAAGCTCCGAGCTTAACCCTTACATCACAGCAATCAGGCCACAAAAATATACTGAATAGATGTTACTTATCTTGGTGGAAGCAGCAAAGAAAGAGGAAGTTACTGAAGAGGACACTGCTTATTATAGGATCTGTCAGGGGAGGGGCCTGTATTGTTATGTTTATGTTAATTTCTTCTTTGCTGCTATTGGTGGAAAAGTAAAGAAGGAGAAAGCAATACGAAGCCTCCGTGTCTTACTGTAAAACTCAGGATCCGTACAGGATAAGTAATGTATGTACACAGTGACTGCACCAGCAGAATAGTGAGTGCAGCTCTGGAGTATAATACAGGATGTAACTCAGGATCAGTACAGGATAAGTAATGTACGTACACAGTGACTGCACCAGCAGAATAGTGAGTGCAGCTCTGGAGTATAATACAGGATGTAACTCAGGATCAGTACAGGATAAGTAATGTATGTACACAGTGACTGCACCAGCAGAATAGTGAGCGCAGCTCTGGAGTATAATACAGGATGTAACTCAGGATCAGTACAGGATAAGTAATGTATGTACACAGTGACTGCACCAGCAGAATAGTGAGTGCAGCTCTGGAGTATAATACAGGCTGTAAAACTCAGGATCAGTACAGGATAAGTAATGTATGTGCACAGTGACTGCACCAGCAGAATAGTGAGTGCAGCTCTGGAGTATAATACAGGATGTAACTCAGGATCAGTACAGGATAAGTAATGTATGTACACAGTGACTGCACCAGCAGAATAGTGAGTGCAGCTCTGGAGTATAATACAGGATGTAACTCAGGATCAGTACAGGATAAGTAATGTATGTACACAGTGACTGCACCAGCAGAATAGTGAGTGCAGCTCTGGAGTATAATACAGGATGTAACTGAGGATCAGTACAGGATAAGTAATGTATGTACACAGTGACTGCACCAGCAGAATAGTGAGTGCAGCTCTGGAGTATAATACAGGCTGTAAAACTCAGGATCAGTACAGGATAAGTAATGTATGTGCACAGTGACTGCACCAGCAGAATAGTGAGTGCAGCTCTGGAGTATAATACAGGATGTAACTCAGGATCAGTACAGGATAAGTAATGTATGTACACAGTGACTGCACCAGCAGAATAGTGAGTGCAGCTCTGGAGTATAATACAGGATGTAACTCAGGATCAGTACAGGATAAGTAATGTATGTACACAGTGACTGCACCAGCAGAATAGTGAGTGCAGCTCTGGAGTATAATACAGGATGTAACTCAGGATCAGTACAGGATAAGTAATGTATGTACACAGTGACTGCACCAGCAGAATAGTGAGTGCAGCTCTGGAGTGTAATACAGGATGTAACTCAGGATCAGAACAGGATAAGTAATGTATGTACACAGTGACTGCACCAGCAGAATAGTGAGTGCAGCTCTGGAGTATAATACAGGCTGTAAAACTCAGGATCAGTACAGGATAAGTAATGTATGTGCACAGTGACTGCATCAGCAGAATAGTGAGTGCAGCTCTGGAGTATAATACAGGATGTAACTCAGGATCAGTACAGGATAAGTAATGTATGTACACAGTGACTGCACCAGCAGAATAGTGAGTGCAGCTCTGGAGTATAATACAGGATGTAACTCAGGATCAGTACAGGATAAGTAATGTATGTACACAGTGACTGCACCAGCAGAATAGTGAGTGCAGCTCTGGAGTATAATACAGGATGTAACTCAGGATGAGTACAGGATAAGTAATGTATGTACACAGTGACTGCCCCAGCAGAATAGTGAGTGCAGCTCTGGAGTATAATACAGGATGTAACTCAGGATCAGTACAGGATAAGTAATGTATGTACACAGTGACTGCACCAGCAGAATAGTGAGTGCAGCTCTGGAGTATAATACAGGATGTAATAGAGCTTACTTATCTGGTGGCAGCAGCAAAGAAAGAGGAAGGTCCAGAGGAGGAGCTGCCTAATATATGGGGCTGTCTGGGGAGGGACTTTGTTACCATGGTTGCATATCTTTCTTAATTTTCTAATTATGTCTTCTTTGCTGCTATTAGTGGACAGTAAAGGAAGAGATAGCAATAGGAGCCTCCGTGTCTTGATGTAAAACCCAGGATCAGTACAGGATAAGTAATGTATGCACACAGTGAGTGCAGCTCTGGAGTATAGTACAGGATGTAACTCAGGATCAGTACAGGATAAGTAATGTATGTACACAGTGACTGCACCAGCAGAATAGTGAGTGCAGCTCTGGAGTACAATACAGAATGTAACTCAGGATCAGTACAGGATAAGTAATGTATGTACACAGTGACTGCACCAGCAGAATAGTGAGTGCTGCTCTGGAGTATAATACAGGATGTAACTCAGGATCAGTACAGGATAAGTAATGTATGTACACAGTGACTGCACCAGCAGAATAGTGATTGCAGCTCTGGAGTATAATACAGGATGTAACTCAGGATCAGTACAGGATAAGTAATATATGTACACAGTGACTGCACCAGCAGAATAGTGAGTGCAGCTTTGGAGTATAATACATGATGTAACTCAGGATCAGTACAGGATAAGTAATGTATGTACACAGTGACTGCACCAGCAGAATAGTGATTGCAGCTCTGGAGTATAATACAGGATGTAACTCAGGATCAGTACAGGATAAGTAATATATGTACACAGTGACTGCACCAGCAGAATAGTGAGTGCAGCTTTGGAGTATAATACAGGATGTAACTCAGGATCAGTACACAAGCCGGGAAGCTCAGGATAATTACTACTATATGCCGTAGAGCTGGAGATAGTAGCAGTCAGCATTGCTGCCATCTGTGGCCCCCGTGGAATAGATCTTTAAGAATCCCACAAGCTTGAAAGAACAGTTATTTTTCTTGATACTTTGTATGTTTGGAATATTTTGTCCCAGTTGCATATGCAAATTGTATAAGTAATTGAGCCCAGTGGTGATGATCAAACATCACATATACGGCCGCCCCGAGAGTGTAGGGGGAGGGGACATCTAAGCTGCTCTAATTTGCATGGTAACAGATACTCTTGCATTTTCAGACTATGGTCCATACTTTGTACAGATGTTTATACTGGTTCTACAACCCTTCGCACATCAGGATACCTCAGTTCATCTTAAGTTTCTGGTTCATCAACATAATGCCAGAGCTGCAGTAAATACTGACACAGGCAGACTAAGATGACCATAGTATTGGAGGGGTTTCACCTTGGCAACATCACAAACTGCTGCTGCCCCCAATCTGCCATTATTTCCATTCCAGTCTTAAAAACTGCTGTATGTTATAGTCAAGTGAACAGATGGGGGAGGGGCTGTTTGCTCAGGGGTGGAGCCTTGTAGTTTAGACCACCCATGAGGGAAGGGAAGACCAGCATTTAACATTCCAGTAGTATTGACTGCCTTTATCAGATTGTCAACCTCCAGCTATTGTGAAAATACATCTCCCATCCTGCTCCATTCACTTCTATGAGAGGTTCCAAGAACAGCAGAGCAGGTGTGAAAGAGCATGTTGGAAGCTGTGGGTTCACAGCAGCTGGAGCCCGGCGTTTGCAGACCCCTGCTCTTGTAGTATGTAGTCCCTGCCTTATGACGGTGTATGCAGTGGTCTGGGCCCCTGGCAGTTCACATTTGGCATTACCTGCTTCCAGTATCTTAACCCTTTTTTGCTCTTTTTTGATTGCAGGGAGGTTCAATACAAAACAAGAAATCCAAGCGCTGCCTGGAGCTGCAGGAAAACAGTGACAACGAGTTTGGCTACCAGCTGGTGCTGCAGAAGTGCAGCGGACAGAAGTGGAGCATAACAAACTTTCACAAGAACATCTCCACCTAATGCAAGTGGATCCTGTAACACCTGCCCCGTCCAGCAGTGGGCGCTGCACAGCGACGCTCAGCACAGGTTCTCCTCACACTACTTGAATCCTTTGCTACTGTGTAGCAAATGATAGAACTTTGCCTGCTGTTTGGTTGTCTCTTTTGTTTTTTTTTAATTGGGTGAATATGTGGACCAGATCACGGGATGTAGACTTTTTATTTAGGAATATTTTTAAGGATTTTAGACAGCTGCTGAATGGTGGAGGGAATGGCGGAGAACGCAGGAAAATTTTACATCCAACTGTAAATAAGTAACAAAAATTCTAAATATTTATAAAAGACAATAAATTTTATGGATACAAAAATCACCTCCTGTGTTATTGTGGGGAAGGATCTGGCGGTGAAAGGAGGGAGGGTTAGAACTGGACATAAAGTGTGGCGGTGGGAGGAGGGAGGTTGGGACTGGAAGTAGATTGAGAGGGAGGGAGAGTTGGGACTGGAAGAAGAATGGCGGTGGGAGGAGGGAGGTTGGGACTGGAAGTAGAGTGTGGCGGAGGGAGGGAGAGTTGGGACTGGAAGTAGAGTGTGGCGGTGGGAGGAGGGGAGGATTGGGACTGGATGTAGAGTGTGGCGGTGGGAGGAGGGGAGGGTTGGGACTGGACGTAGAGTGTGGCGGTGAGAGGAGGGAGAGTTGGGACTGGACGTAGAGTGTGGTGGTGGGAGAGTTGGGACTGGACGTAGAGTGTGGTGGTGGGAGGAGGGAGGGTTGGGACTGGATGTAGAGTGTGGCGGTGGGAGGAGGGGAGGGTTGGGACTGGACGTAGAGTGTGGCGGTGGGAGGAGGGAGAGTTGGGACTGGACGTAGAGTGTGGTGGTGGGAGGAGGGAGAGTTGCGACTGGAAGTAGAGTCTGGCGGAGGGAGGGAGATTTGGGACTGGAAGTAGAATGTGGCGGTGGGAGGAGGGAGGTTGGGACTGGAAGTAGAGTCTGGCGGAGGGAGGGAGAGTTGGGACTGGACATAGAGTGTGGCGGTGGGAGGAGGGAGGGTTGGGACTGGAAGTAGAGTCTGGCGGAGGGAGGGAGATTTGGGACTGGAAGTAGAATGTGGCGGTGGGAGGAGGGAGGTTGGGACTGGAAGTAGAGTCTGGCGGAGGGAGGGAGAGTTGGGACTGGACATAGAGTGTGGCGGTGGGAGGAGGGAGGGTTGGGACTGGAAGTAGAGTGTGGCGGAGGGAGAGTTGGGACTGGACGTAGAGTGTGGCGGTGGGAGGAGGGGAGGATTGGGACTGGATGTAGAGTGTGGCGGTGGGAGGAGGGGAGGGTTGGGACTGGACGTAGAGTGTGGCGGTGGGAGAGTTGGGACTGGACGTAGAGTGTGGTGGTGGGAGAGTTGGGACTGGACGTAGAGTGTGGTGGTGGGAGGAGGGAGGGTTGGGACTGGATGTAGAGTGTGGCGGTGGGAGGAGGGGAGGGTTGGGACTGGACGTAGAGTGTGGCGGTGGGAGGAGGGAGAGTTGGGACTGGACGTAGAGTGTGGTGGTGGGAGGAGGGAGAGTTGGGACTGGAAGTAGAGTCTGGCGGAGGGAGGGAGATTTGGGACTGGAAGTAGAATGTGGCGGTGGGAGGAGGGAGGTTGGGACTGGAAGTAGAGTCTGGCGGAGGGAGGGAGAGTTGGGACTGGACATAGAGTGTGGCGGTGGGAGGAGGGAGGGTTGGGACTGGACGTAGAGTGTGGCGGTGGGAGGAGGGAGGGTTGGGACTGGACGTAGAGTGTGGCGGTGGGAGGAGGGAGGGTTGGGACTGGACGTAGAGTGTGGCGGTGGGAGGAGGGAGGGTTGGGACTGGACGTAGAGTGTGGCGGTGGGAGGAGGGAGGGTTGGGACTGGACGTAGAGTGTGGCGGTGGGAGGAGGGAGGGTTGGGACTGGACGTAGAGTGTGGCGGTGGGAGGAGGGAGGGTTGGGACTGGATGTAGAGTGTGGCGGTGGGAGGAGGGAGGGTTGGGACTGGACGTAGAGTGTGGCGGTGGGAGGAGGGAGGGTTGGGACTGGACGTAGAGTGTGGCGGTGGGAGGAGGGAGGGTTGGGACTGGACGTAGAATGTGGCGGAGGGAGGAGGGAGGGTTGGGACTGGACGTAGAGTGCGGAGGAAAGTTGTGATTGGGTGGATAGTAGGGTTGGAAGAAATGTTACAACTGGGTGTAGTTTGTGTGGTAAGTTACACTGCACGAGAACATCCATGACATTAGTGTAGACGCATTGCTGTTGGGAAATGCTGGGAGTTGTAGTTATTGAGACAAAGGGGAGATCATGAGTCAGTTGTTATACTGGACATTTTCCCCGCGAGTCATGTGACATGGGTGCTCAGCGGGGGTCGGACACTGACGTGTTGTCGTACGATCCTCTTCACAGATATAATGTGACATTCTCTGCATATTACCTCTGCGCCCCATCGTTCCCCGTCACCCGGGGGCTGCTGACAGCTCCTCTGTCTCCAGTCTCAGAGTAAAAGCTGAGACAGAATTTCTCTGGAGAATCCGAAAATCTGGAGCAGCAATGACAAGTCTCACAGCGAGATCCAAGACTGAGTGAAACCAAACCCTACAGGGGGCATCAAGGCGCTACTGATGTATCCAGGAAAGCCTTATAAAGGGGCACAAAGCTGTCCAGAGATCAGCGGCAGTCAGAGTAGTCAACAATCAGCCACCAAAATCTTCTTAATTTGCAACTTTCTAGTAGACGGTCTTTAAATACTTCAAGAACTCTGCTTGCTGTCAGTAAATGGAAACTTGTTCAGAAGAAATCCTGCTCAAAAAGCTAAACTTTTGTTGCAATGTATATATTTTTTTAAAAGCCCGAGTAGCGCTTTCTACACCCGTGCAACAAAATCGTGCAGCGTGCCACACAAGAACGTGCACAAGGTTACGGTCCATCGCAGGCCCTCTCCATAAGAGAATGGCCCCCCATAAACCTTTCCCAGTCGCTCCGGGCCAAAAGGCTCCTGCAAGGGACCAGGACAAAATAGGCAACCCCCAGCTGAAGCCAGGAGTACACCCAGGCAACCCTCAGCCCAGACATGGGGTACGCCATCACCTCGGCTGCCACCCAGGGTCTCGGCATGAAGCTTCGACTACTAGGTCTGGAGGGGAGAGCCCAAGGGGTTTTGCAGGGGGTGCGGAACTGGGATGGCCACAGTGAATGTGGGCTGAAGCTCAGCCCGGACATCCGGCCGGAATGATATAAATTCCTCCTCTTTACACCAGGCCTGACGGCCGGGCAAAGAATAGAGGTGTGTGCATGCAAATGTGCCGTCACTCAGTGCACCCCGGGGTCACCACTCCTGGGGCACTTCTGCCATCCCTTGGTCACTACTTTCATACATTGTGACAAACACTCATCAGTGTGGGAACAGGACTACGTTAAGGCACGTTTATAGTCTCTGGAAGAGTATCCATTCACTGACAACAAGCAGAGAAAACTGTGGGGGGGGGGGGGTGACAGACCCTGCCCCCAGTGGCTGTATCTATGCAAGGTCTGATGGGGCCACACACTGCCAGAGCCATTGGCTGTAGGGCAGCGAACCTGCGGCGTTAGGAGCCAAAAGTCCTATGACCTCCTGCAATGGGTCTAATCTCGAGCCTTTAGTGCCCGACTGAGCGGCTGCATCAGCCAGTGCCTGTAGACCAGATATAGAAGGCTGCTAGGAGCAGACATAGATTGGTGCTCATTTCTGGTGCAAATTATAGTTAACCCTTCAGGCTGTTGATACCACACCCCCTCCAATCAGCTCCGCCCACTTTTCCTCATTACTTTTGTAAAGTTGCAAAAGACATAAAACTGCAAAAAGTTACAAATGTAAAATTCCCTCCATAGCGTTACAGGATAGAATTTTGCTGCCTGCAATCACCACCAGGGGGAGCTGAGGCGCAGACTGTCTTACCATTGAGCACAGTGTATAGCAGTGAGCTCCCTCTAGTGGCGGTTGCAGGCAGCAGGATTTTAGCAGGTCTCTGTGGCTATATGGGAGAATGGAGTGGATGAGCTGCAAGACCAAGGACAAGAGTGGCGCTATTTTGTATAATCCTGTACAACCCATGTACATAGTCCTAACCATTGCTGATCCGAGCGGCAGGCGATTGGTACCCATCACTGGGCCACAACTCCTATCATTATCGCTGCTTTGGGGTGCATTTACTTTGCCTGTGGCCATCTGTAACGGTCTATAGCCCCTGAAGTACGCGGAGGCGTCCGGGGGGAGCGTGACAGACCACAACGTATGTTTTCCCATTTGCAGTAAAGAAGTCGTCTTAACGAGAAATTGGAATCAATACTCATTAACCCGTCCGAGAAGAGCGAGCATCGCATTAACAGGAAAATGGGACATTGATCGCAGCGCTGCGGCCTCCACATAGCGCCAGAGACATCGTAGGCGTCACGTCTGATGGCATTAATGCGCTGCTGTCCAAACATGTGGCGTTCATGGAGAGCGTCGCGGGGTTACCGAGAATGGTGGGCGCCCGACTTGATTAGGCCATTAACAGCTGGCAGCGACGTCGCTTCTCATTCTTCTCCTCATTGATCCCGTGTTTCAAGCGACAGAGAAGAGCGACAGCGGCACGCAGGAACGTAGAGCGCTTACCCGTCCCGCAACCTCCTCACCACCTCTGATGCCTCCGGAGCCAGAGGGACACGCCCGGATCTTGGCTGCAGCAGAGTCCCACTAGCAACGGCACTGGTGTCCTGCAGATATAGTGCAATGTAGTGGTAGAGCCGTGGGCACTAAGGGGGCATCTCTATTGTGAGGGGGGGCACTAAAAGGGGCATCTCTATTGTGAGGGGGGGCACTAAAAGGGGCATCTCTATTGTAAGGGGGGGCACTAAGGGGGCATCTCTATTGTGAGGGGGGCACTAAGGGGGCATCTCTATTGTGAGGGGGGGCACTAAAAGGGGCATCTCTATTGTGAGAGGGGGCCCTAAGGGGGCATCTATTGTGAGGGGGGCACTAAGGGGGCATCTCTATTGTAAGGGGGGCGCACTAAAAGGGGCATCTCTGTTGTGAGGGGGGCACTAAGGGAGCATCTCTATTGTAAGGGGGGCACTAAGGGGGCATCTCTATTGTGAGGGGGGCACTAAAAGGGGCATCTCTATTGTAAGGGGGGGCACTAAGGGGGCATCTATATTGTAAGGGGGGTCACTAAGGGGGCATCTCTATTGTGAGGGGGGGCACTAAAAGGGGCATCTCTATTGTGAGAGGGGGCCCTAAGGGGGCATCTATTGTGAGGGGGGGCACTAAGGGGGCATCTCTATTGTAAGGGGGGGCACTAAGGGGGCATCTCTATTGTAAGGGGGGGCATCTCTATTGTAAGGGGGGGCACTAAAAGGGGCATCTCTGTTGTGAGGGGGGGCACTAAGGGGGCATCTCTATTGTAAGGGGGGCGCACTAAAAGGGGCATCTCTGTTGTGAGGGGGGCACTAAGGGAGCATCTCTATTGTAAGGGGGGCACTAAGGGGGCATCTCTATTGTGAGGGGGGCACTAAAAGGGGCATCTCTATTGTAAGGGGGGGCACTAAGGGGGCATCTCTATTGTAAGGGGGGTCACTAAGGGGGCATCTCTATTGTAAGGGGGGGCACTAAAAGGGGCATCTCTATTGTGAGGGGCATCTCTATTGTGAGGGGGGCACTAAAAGGGGCATCTCTATTGTAAGGGGGGGCACTAAAAGGGGCATCTCTATTGTAAGGGGGGCACTAAGGGGGCATCTCTATTGTAAGGGGGGCACTAAGGGGGCATCTCTATTGTAAGGGGGGGCACTAAAAGGAGCATCTCTATTGTAAGGGGGGGGCACTAAGGGGGCATCTCTATTGTAAGGGGGGGCACTAAGGGGGCATCTCTATTGTAAGGGGGGCACTAAGGGGGCATCTCTATTGTGAGGGGGGGCACTAAAAGGGGCATCTCTATTGTAAGGGGGGGCACTAAAAGGGGCATCTCTATTGTGAGGGGGGCACTAAAAGGGGCATCTCTATTGTGAGAGGGGGCACTAAAAGGGGCATCCTCTATTGTGAGAGGGGGCACTAAAAGGGGCATCTCTATTGTGAGAGGGGGCCCTAAGGGAGCATCTCTATTGTAAGGGGGGCACTAAGGGGGCATCTCTATTGTGAGGGGGGGGACTAAAAGGGGCATCTCTATTGTGAGGGGGGGCACTAAAAGGGGCATCTCTATTGTGACAGGGGGCACTAAAAGAGGCATCTCTATTGTAAGGGGGGCACTAAGGGGGCATCTATTGTGAGGGGGGCACTAAGGGGGCATCTCTATTGTAAGGGGGGGGGCACTAAGGGGGCATCTCTATTGTAAGGGGGGGGCACTAAGGGGGCATCTCTATTGTAAGGGGGGGCACTAAAAGGGGCATCTCTGTTGTGAGGGGGGGCACTAAGGGGGCATTTCTATTGTAAGGGGGGCGCACTAAAAGGGGCATCTCTGTTGTGAGGGGGGCACTAAGGGAGCATCTCTATTGTAAGGGGGGCACTAAGGGGGCATCTCTATTGTGAGGGGGGGCACTAAAAGGGGCATCTCTATTGTAAGGGGGGGCACTAAGGGGGCATCTCTATTGTAAGGGGGGGCACTAAGGGGGCATCTCTATTGTGAGGGGGGGCACTAAAAGGGGCATCATTCTGTGAGGGGGACACCAAGGGGAAATTACTACTGTGTGGGAGTCACTAAGGGCGTATAATTGATCTGTGGGGGCTCAAAAGACGACATTACTGTGTTACACAAAGGGCGCTATTACTGTGTGAGGGTGCAAATACGAATAAGCGGGATTGGGTGGGGTTAGAGGCGTGACTTAATGTTTAAATAAACCTTGCACACTGCTTCCCCTCATTGCTTTCTGTGGATGTTGGGTCTGGACTCCGTGGATAGGGTTATTACAGCGCTCAATGTGAGCTCCCCCTAGTGGTGGCCGCAGGAAGAAGAATTGTATTATTTCATCAGGTACCAGCCTGGAAGTCAATATCTCACCTCTTACCAACACAAGAAGGAACCTTTGGAAGTGTCAGTAGGTTCCCCGAAAGCTGCAGTGTCTATGACACCGGGCCGACACAAGTCTATACTGTAAATGTTCTGCGTCAGGTGAGCGTAACCTCCGGACATTCCCATTGCGATCCCTCATCCGCCTCCATCAGCTCCTTCGTTTCCCTCCTCCACATAAACCGCCGACAACTTCCACCCAAACAAATCTCATTAGAAGTTTCCTCCCGAAGTGCGGCAGGTTTGCACTTAACACCGCTGCAACTTAATTGAGAAATCAAAATGGAAATTTAATTGACACATTAACTGAATCCTTCTCGTCGTCTTACGGATAATCGCTATGTTTTCCTTTTCGATACAAAGCTGACATTAGCAGCAAAGTGAACCCTTCAGCGTTTTTACTTCTTACAATTTGATTTTTTTTGCCTTTTTGATTATGTATGGCTGCCGGCGAATAAATAAAAAAAAGAAAATTAAAATGGCGTGTACCGGGGCGTGTGCCAGCGCCGGCTCCTGCTGAGTGCAAATCAGCAGTAATTGTGAGGCAGATGTGTTTAGCCTCCCTTGATATATTGTACTTATGCATTTCTAAATGATTCCGTAAATGGCTCCGAGTTCCGGCGCAGCAGCCGCGATCCTTACAGCCGTCAAGTTTCCCGGGGATTTCCTTGTAGTGGCTAAATAAATGATAAAATAATCAGTGATGAGAACGTCCCATTCTTCTTCGTTAGAGATGGAGCTCAGGAGCCGTTCGTGGCATTGAGCCAAACAGAACCAGAAGCAAAGGAAACACAAAACAGACGACGCAGGAGGGAGAACAGCGCCGGTGAAAAAATGGCGCAACGAAAAGGCAGGATGCGACTGGATTTTGCTACACCCACATTTGCATCCAACTATTTACTCATCATAACTAAAACATGAGAGAAATTTCCAAATATTGATAGAAAATCTCCTAGTGTGAATGCAACTCCTATGCAAACATGTGTTTCTATGGTTACGGACTACAAACAAACCCCGTGACACCTTGTAACAGTTTTACAACTCTTATATAGTGTAAGGGGGGTCAGAGGACTTCAGTGACCTGAACCCTCAGCCTGTTGTATAGATAGATACAGTCCGAGCAAGAACAAGTCCATCGAGTAAATGCCTTCCTGAAGTAACAAGCAGGGACCCCACAATCAGAATGTCAAAAATAGCGCCCTTCCAGAGCCGAGAGCTGCAGGAACCTGCAATATCAGCCCCACAGAAAGGAAGAGGAGCCCTCTGACCGTAAAACTCAAGATGTTACTTACAATTCTCATTGAGACCATTAAGAACAAATATACACCTCCCTCTAAACCTCAAATACATTTTTGCATGTTTTTTTTCCTATTTGTCAAAAACATTCCATAATTTCCTCTAAAACAAAAAGAAAAACAATTACAATAAGGAAGATTCAGAAATAAACTAACAACGAAGCATTGGATCTCTCTGCACTAGAAAAATGCCAAGAAAGAAGGAGATAAAAAAAAAGAATATTATCATAAACCAACAGTAATAGCACAATAGAACATCAAAATATATATAGTAAAATACTGCCTCCTATGTACAGAAATATAACTACTATAATACTGCTCCTATGTACAAGAATATAACTACTATAATACTGTCTCCTATGTACAGGAATATAACTACTATAATACTGCTCCTATGTACAAGAATATAACTACTATAATACTGCTCCTATGTACAAGAATATAACTACTATAATACTGCTCCTATGTACAAGAATATAACTACTATAATACTGCTCCTATGTACAAGAATATAACTACTATAATACTGCTTCTATGTACAAGAATATAACTACTATAATACTGCTCCTATGTACAAGAATATAACTACTATAATACTGCTCCTATGTACAAGAATATAACTACTATAATACTGCTCCTATGTACAGGAATATAACTACTATAATACTGCTTCTATGTACAAGAATATAACTACTATAATACTGCTCCTATGTACAAGAATATAACTACTATAATACTGCTCCTATGTACAAGAATATAACTACTATAATACTGCTCCTATGTACAAGAATATAACTACTATAATACTGCTCCTATGTACAGAAATATAACTACTATAACACTGCTCCTATGTACAAGAATATAACTGCTATAATACTGCCTCCTATGTACAAGAATATAACTACTATAATACTGCCTCCTATGTACAAGAATATAACTACTATAATACTGCTCCTATGTGCAAGAATATAACTACTATAATACTGCTCCTATGTACAAGAATATAACTACTGTAATACTGCCTCCTATGTACAAGAATATAACTACTATAATACTGCTCCTATGTACAAGAATATAACTACTATAATACTGCTCCTATGTACAAGAATATAACTACTATAATACTGCCCCCTATGTACAAGAATATAACTACTATAATACTGCTTCTATGTACAAGAATATAACTACTACAATACTGCTCCTATGTACAAGAATATAACTACTATAATACTGCCTCCTATGTACAAGAATATAACTACTATAATACTGCTCCTATGTACAAGAATATAACTACTATAATACTGCTCCTATGTACAGGAATATAACTACTATAATACTGCTCCTATGTACAAGAATATAACTACTATAATACTGTCTCCTATGTACAAGAATATAACTACTATAATACTGCCTCCTATGTACAAGAATATAACTACTATAATACTGCTCCTATGTACAAGAATATAACTACTATAATACTGCTCCTATGTACAGGAATATAACTACTATAATACTGCTCCTATGTACAAGAATATAACTACTATAATACTGCTCCTATGTACAAGAATATAACTACTATAATACTGCTCCTATGTACAAGAATATAACTACTATAATACTGCTCCTATGTACAAGAATATAACTACTATAATACTGCCTCCTATGTACAAGGATATAACTACTATAATACTGCTCCTATGTACAAGAATATAACTACTATAATACTGCCTCCTATGTACAAGAATATAACTACTATAATACTGCCTCCTATGTACAAGAATATAACTACTATAACACTGCCTCCTTTGTACAAGAATATAACTACAATAATACTGCCTCCTATGTACAAGAATATAACTACTATAATACTGCTCCTATGTACAGGAATATAACTACTATAATACTGCCCCTATGTACAAGAATATAACTACTATAATGCTGCTCCTATGTGCAAGAATATAACTACTATAATACTGCCTCCTATGTACAAGAATATAACTACTATAATACTGCTCCTATGTACAAGAATATAACTACTATAATACTGCTCCTATGTACAAGAATATAACTACTATAATACTGCTCCTATGTACAAGAATATAACTACTATAATACTGCTCCTATGTACAAGAATATAACTACTATAATACTGCTCCTATGTACAGGAATATAACTACTATAATACTGCTCCTATGTACAGGAATATAACTACTATAATACTGCTCCTATGTACAAGACTATAACTAATATAATACTGCCTCCTATGTACAAGAATATAACTACTATAATACTGCTCCTATGTACAAGACTATAACTAATATAATACTGCCTCCTATGTACAGGAATATAACTACTATAATACTGCTCCTATGTACAAGACTATAACTAATATAATACTGCTCCTATGTACAAGAATATAACTACTATAATACTGCCTCCTATGTACAAGTATATAACTACTATAATAGTGCTCCTATGTACAAGAATATAACTACTATAATACTGCTCCTATGTACAAGTGACAGGAGCAGGAAGAGCAGCTCTGGAGTATAAACTGCTGGTGTAACAAGAGAAATACTGGAATATATATGCCTGCCCCGAATTATAAGATGGCTCCAGCCCTCACAATGTATTATATGTGAATCCCCCCATTGGAGACCTATGAGGTTGTGGAAATCTATAACTGCATTGGGCGGAGCTTAATTGTCACATGATTCTACATATCTGGCAACTGACACGTGTACGGATTGAGATATAAAGGGGGAGGAGTCAGACACCTATTTGATGCTATTAGAAAATAAGTGTCATGGAGATAATTGGCTGATGTTGCAGTGTGGGGCGGGAGACCCCCATAATGTGCAGGGAGGAGCCCATGAAGACATGTAGAAGAGGAGATTTATTATTTTTAAATAAATGTTTTATTTCTTACAACTTTTGTCACATTTAAAAATGTTTATTATTGGCAGTGAAGAGGTCAACACCGACAAGCGCTGGAGCGGGGCCAGCAATCACCTTCTCAGGAGAAGACATATGCTAAAAATATTTTGTAACGAATGATAAGAGTCGTTCTGCCCGGCGGCTCGTGGCGACTTACTGACACCAGGCTCACAGGAAGCATCAAAGCCAGAATCACCTCCTCGGATTGGAAGGAATTAGTTGAAAACTCCAGTGGTCTCCAATAATCATCTGAAAGACAGGTAAAAAGCGAGGCTACGGGGAAGACCGGACCCTGAGCGCATGGCGCCATCCGAGAAAATTACGATTAGAAAACAATTCCAGTAATAGTGACACGAACATAAAACACTGGAGAATTCTACCAGCAGTGAATGACCCCCATACACCACAAAAATAGGAAATAGATTTCAGATATTAGAAATCAACAAGTCCCCAAAGCATAAAATACAAGGCCTCAAATCTGACTAGTCGGGGGGCGGAATCATTTATTTAATGAATTTCCACATGACTCGGAAATTCCTGATGCAGAGCTCCTAATCCTCTCCATTAACAGTGGATATTAGCAACAGTATTTCCCAACGACCCCTAGGGGGAGCTCACTACATACAGATTATACAGTCACCACTAGAGGGAGCTCACTACATACAGATTTTATTACAAGACCCGGAGGCTCGTATTGCTATTCTCCTTCTTTACTTCTGACCAATAGCAGCAAAGAAAATAGAAAAATATTGAAACATGTCATCAGCCCCTCCCCATAGTCTCTCTATAACAGGCCACACCGCCTGCAAAACCTCCTCTTTCTTTGCTGCTGACCGCAGAGATAAGTAGTGGGATTTGCTGTTTTTGTCATTGTGATTCACATATATATATATACATAGATTTTGTTTGCTTTATCTGTGCCTTGGTTTTTTTCCCCCCTTTTTGGGGCAAGTTGGGGGGGTTTATTGATTTATTTATACTGTCTTTGCTTAGTCTGGGGCTATTTCATAGCTCCTCACCTGCTTTGCGTTCAGAAGGTTCTCTTTACACCCTTTTATGTATCCCGTCTCACCCCCCATTTGCGCTTAGCCCACCTTCCTGGGCCTTCCTTTCTGCTCCCCCTCCCTTATCGGACGGCTCTTTTTCCCGCCGCTTACCTCAGTGCGGCTGCGGCAGCTCTCCCTGCCTTCCTTGCTAGTGTGGCCGAGATCTCGTGAGATCTCGGGCGCTTCCACCTGTGACGTCATCGCTTTTCGGAGCTCCGGCAGCATCGGCCCGTCCTCGGCTCTTTCTATCTCCCCTACAGGTTTTTCCACAGTGCTTTTTCTTCTTTTCTGGCCTGGGGCAAATCCCCTTGCCAGCTTCTCAGCCCCACATTATATATATATCTTAGTTTTTCCACATCAGCAGTGCGGCCAGCTATAATAAATACTTACAACATGCCCAAAAAAGTACTCAGTGGCCAGGGCCCTGCAGAGGAGGATTTTCCTCTTGTGGAATTAACCCCTTCAGGGGAAGATGATCATGCCCCGATCCCTGGTGATCAGGGATCGGATTTTCAGGCGTCCATATCTAACGCCATAGCTGCAGCCATGGGATCTATGACTTCGGTCATATCCCAAACTATTGCCCAGGCCCTTGCTGCCCATCCGGCTACCTCACAAACCCTGCAGCCCGTCATGGTGTCCTCACCCACCGGGCCAGGGATTTCTGCCTCCAGAAAAAGAGATAATAAAGGTGATGATGTTTCCACCAATGTTGGCGCGCTTGGTCCGCGCAAGAGAGCCTGTACGCGTCAGGCAGAAAGCACGTGAAATTGGAAAAGTGCTAGAGCACTGCAAGATTTGGATTCCGACTCTGAAGTCGGATCCGAGGAGGAGGCTATGGATGACGCCTTTGAGGAGGCAGAGGAGGACCCATCAGGGGTCATGGATGATAACCCCCTACCCGGGTGTAGCTCCCTTATGTACGCTGCAGAAGGTATACCTGCATCTTTAACGGACCCCTCTGGGGAACCCTTGTTCGACCCAGACTCGCTCCACCACCCCCGCTCGGCTGAGTGGTTACCGTTGGAGCACGTCTCCAAATATTTGGAGGCCAGAGTGCGCTGTCCTCTTTCCAAAGAGGCTCGCAATAAGCTTAGGGCGGAATGCCCCAGACCTGTCATCCCTAATAGGGTATGCGAGACTCCTACTGTCGATCCCAAAATGACGCAGTTCCTCGCAAAATCCGTCTGGAACCCGCGTAGGGGTCTGGAGTCGGCGTTAAGGTCCTGTCAGGATAAACTCCTGGACATCTTTGGACCATTTGCAAAAATCTTTGACCTAGCGGAGGTAGCTAATGCAGACAATAAACAGGTTGACCCTCTTGAATTGCGTGAATGGGTACAACGTGCCATTTGCATAGCAGGTAACGTAAATACGTCCCTGGCTATAGAAAGGCGAAAAGCCATACTTTTCAAAATAGAGCCCAAGCTATCCAACTTAGCTCTTACGGAGGCCGGTAAGGAGGCCCAGGGCCTATTATTTGGAGAACCTTTTATTAAGGACCTTGGGAGATTTGTGGGGGCTTTCACTGCCCTAGACAAGGCCCAAAGCTCTATGAAAAGAGTTTTTCACGGTAGGGTCTCTACCAGGGCCGGCAGCTTTAGGGGCCGCCTGTCCGGCTGTGCCCAGTTTCAGTCCCGTGGTTCGGGCCGAGGTTCCTTTTCTCAGAGAGCTACCTTCCAGGAGCATAGACGGGACTCGTCATCCTTCTTCCCTTCACGAGGAAGTTCCTGGCGTCCAAGAGGATATAGAGGAAATCCTAATTCCAGACGTCCCTACGGTGAGTCTACCAACTCATTCCAATTCTTTAAATGTTTGTGTAGGGGGCAGATTACGTCTTTTTTCTCCAGCTTGGTCCCGTATCACCTCAGACCAATGGGTCCTATCCACGGTCAGGGGTTTCCACATCGAGCTGACGTCCTCCCCGCTGTCCATCCCACATCCACATCCTGTGGTGCTGTCAGCGGAAAGCCGCATACTGGTCGACTCAGAACTGTCGGATCTTGTCCGCAAAGGAGCCATAGAACCGGCTCCTGTATCCCCTTGCATGGTAATCAGCAATATATTTCTGGTGGCAAAGAAGGGGGGCCAACTTCGGCCCGTTATCAATTTACGCGCCCTCAACGCGTTTGTCAGATACCACCATTTCAAGATGGAGGGCATCCATCTCCTTCGGGACCTTCTGCAGATGGGCGATTGGATGGTCAAGTTGGACTTGAAGGACGCTTACCTTACTGTCCCGGTGGAGGACGCGTCCAGAAATCTTCTCTGTTTCTCTTGGCAGGACAGGATTTGGCGGTTCGCGTGCCTCCCATTCGGCCTCTCTTCAGCTCCCTGGTGCTTCACCAAGCTGATGCGCCCGGCTATGGCATGGTTACGCAGTCGAGGAGTTCGTCTCATCGTATATCTGAACGACATCCTGATCATGGCCCAGGATCGATCGGTACTGCTGAATCATCTGCATTGGACCATGGATCTTCTGGCGGATCTGGGCTTCCTCATCAATCAGGAGAAATCCTGCCTCATCCCGTCTCGCGAGTTGGAGTTCTTGGGTTTTCTGGTGGATTCCACGGCGGGAACACTCAGCCTACCTCCGGCCAAGGTTCGATCAATACAGAAGGAATTGTGCAAAGCCAGGTCATCTGCCCAGATCCCTTTACGCCAACTAGCCAGGATCATAGGTCTGCTGGCCTCTTCTATCCAGGCGGTTTTTCCGGCTCCACTACATTATCGGGCCCTTCAGCGCCTGAAGATTTCCCACCTACGGGCGGGAGTTTCCTACGCGGATTGGATCTCTCTGGACGAGGAAACCAAGGAGGAGCTTTCCTGGTGGATCCACAATCTGCAGGCTTGGAATGGCAAGGCTATCTTCGGCCATCGTCCGGATTTCGTGGTGGATTCGGATGCCAGCCTGTCATGCTGGGGAGCTCATTGCGAAGGGATTACAACTGGAGGCGGTTGGTCAGCGGCCGAGGCAGGATTCCATATCAACGCGCTGGAACTGTTGGCTGGATCGTTCGCGATCAAGAGCTTCACGAGGGACACGGCCAGATCCTGCATCCAATTACGCATGGACAATGTGTCAGCGGTGAGGTACATCAACGGCATGGGCGGAACCCGTTCCACCATCTTGTCTCGTTTGGCGAGGGATTTCTGGGACTACTGCCTAGACAAGGAGTTGGTTGTTTTGGCGGAATATCTTCCAGGGGTCCAGAACATTCATGCGGATTGGAGTTCTCGGTATCTTTCCGATTCCAGCGACTGGCAGTTAGATCCAACGGTTTTCCGTTCCTTAATGTCAGTTTGGGGTCCTTTCTGCATCAACCTTTTTGCTTCCCGTCTGAACTCGCAACTAGACCGCTTTTACAGCTGGCGCCCGGACCCGGAAGCCGAAGCGGTGGACGCGTTCCTGCAGGATTGGTCCAGAGATCTGCTCTACGCATTTCCTCCATTCCAGCTGATTCCCAGGACCCTGATTCAAGTACGACGATATTCGGCGGAGCTGGTGCTACTGGTTCCGTTTTGGAACTCCCAGTCCTGGTTTCCCCACCTTCTGGAGATGTTGATAGAGATCCCGTACCTGCTCCCGACATCTCAGACTCTCCTCCGAGGTCCGAATCACCAACTACACCCTCTTCTCCTGGACGGATCCCTGCGCCTGTTGGCGTGTCGGATTTCAGGGGACCCTGGGAAGTCCCAGGTGTTTCGGGAACAGCTAGAGTCCTTTTGGAAAATGCATGGGCCCCGGGCACCAGAAGATCTTACAGATCAGCCTGGGGATCTTGGGCTCGCTGGTGCGTGGCTAGGGACTTGGATCCCGTATCGGCACCTGTAACGGAGATCTTACATTTCCGATCTTCTTTGTTTGACCAGGGCAAGGCTTACCGCACAATCAGCCTGTTCAGGTCGGCTATTTCTGCTTCCCATCAAGGTTTTGATGGTACTCCTGCGGGGCAACATCCTTTAGTATGTCGTCTCCTGCGCGGTTCTCGGATGTCTCGTCCTCCTAGGCCTAGATTTTCTGCCACTTGGGATGTGTCTTGTGTCCTTTCCTTTTTATCTTCTTGGCCTCAGAATGCGGACCTTACCCTACGGCAACTGTCGGCGAAGCTCGTCACTCTTTTTTGTCTTATATCCTGCAAGCGGGTTTCAGACGTCCAGGCTTTGGACTATGATGCACGCTCGTACACCCCGGAGGGGGTCTCCTTTGACATCTCTAGGAGGACTAAGACCCACATACGATCGGTCGCTTATCCTGCTTTCCCGGCCTCGCCTTCTCTTTGTCCCGTAGCGTGCCTCAAGGAATATGAAGCGCGTACTTCTCTTCATCGGTCACGAGAGTTTCCTCAGCTCTTCCTTTCTACCATTCGTCCTTTTGCCCCAGTGACCACTCCCACGCTGGCTAGGTGGATGAAGTGGATCATGGAGCTGGCGGGCGTGGACACTTCTATATTTTCGGCACATTCCGCTAGGGGGGCATCTGCTACCTCTTTGGCGGTTTCTGGTGCCAGACTGGAAGACATTTTGAAATTGGCGGACTCGTCCAGAGTATCCACGTTTAGGGAATTTTATTTTCGGCCAGGTCCTCACGTTTTCTCAGCAATTATTGAGAATTTGTCTTAACTTTGAACTTGCAATACGAGCCTCCGGGTCTTGTAATAAAATCAGGTGATTTTCCTATTTCATGACGTAAAGTCATGATTTTATTAAAGACACGGAGGCGAGTATTGCCCACCCTATGTTTTCCCTCCCTATTGTTGGGGTTTTTGAAATAGACATGATTTGGACTGTATATTATTTGCATATTGCTTTAACTCTATGAGTTTTTTCCTGAGTAGGTTTGTCGCAACCATTTGTTTTGTGAATACATGTCACAATTTGCTTCTATCATGGTTCTGTTTTTCGCCTTTTTTCAGGTTGAGATCGGCCTAATGGGCGGTATCCTGTGGTCTACGTCTTGGTTCGGAGGGTCGGCAGTTTGGTTCCAGCCGATCGTGTGATGTGGACAGCTTCAGGAGATTCTTCAGAGTTGTTCCTGTTGTTCCAGTTCGCTTCCGGATGGATGGCGCTTTTGTTTCCAGGCTGTTCCGGTTCCTGGTTGGCGGTTCTGTTGGACTTTTCGGTTTGGACTTACAAAGAAAGAGGAGGTTTTGCAGGCGGTGTGGCCTGTTATAGAGAGACTATGGGGAGGGGCTGATGACATGTTTCAATATTTTTCTATTTTCTTTGCTGCTATTGGTCAGAAGTAAAGAAGGAGAATAGCAATACTCGCCTCCGTGTCTTTAATAAAATCATGACTTTACGTCATGAAATAGGAAAATCACCTGATTATACAGCCACCACTAGAGGGAGCTCACTACATACAGATTATACAGCCACCACTAGAGGGAGCTCACTACATACAGATTATACAGCCACCACTAGAGGGAGCTCACTACATACAGATCATACAGCCACCACTAGAGGGAGCTCACTACATACAGATTATACAATCGCCACTAGAGGGAGCTCACTACATACAGATTATACAGCCACCACTACTGGGAGCTCACTACATACAGATTATACAGCCACCACTAGGGGGAGCTCACTACATACAAATTATAGAGCCATCACTAGAGGGAGCTCACTACATACAGATTATACAGCCACCACTAGAGGGAGCTCACTACATACAGATTATACAGCCACTACTAGGGGGAGCTCACTACATACAGATTATACAGCCACCACTACGGGGAGCTCACTACATACAGATTATACAGTCACCACTAGGGGGAGCTCACTACATACAGATTATACAGTCACCACTAGAGGGAGCTCACTACATACAGATTATACAGCCACCACTAGAGGGAGCTCACTACATACAGATTATACAGCCACCACTACGGGGAGCTCACTACATACAGATTATACAGTCACCACTAGGGGGAGCTCACTACATACAGATTATACAGTCACCACTAGAGGGAGCTCACTACATACAGATTATACAGTCACCACTAGAGGGAGCTCACTACATACAGATTATACAGCCACCACTAGAGGGAGCTCACTACATACAGATTATACAGCCACCTCTAGAGAGAGCTCACTGCATACAGATTATACAGCCACCACTAGAGGGAGCTCACTGCATACAGATTATACAGCCACCACTAGAGGGAGCTCACTACATACAGATTATACAGCCACCACTAGAGGGAGCTCACTACATACAGATTATACAGTCACCACTAGGGGGAGCTCACTACATACAAATTATAGAGCCATCACTAGAGGGAGCTCACTACATACAGATTATACAGCCGCCACTAGAGGGAGCTCACTACATACAGATTATACAGCCACCACTACGGGGAGCTCACTACATACAGATTATACAGTCACCACTAGGGGGAGCTCACTACATACAGATTATACAGTCACCACTAGAGGGAGCTCACTACATACAGATTATACAGTCACCACTAGAGGGAGCTCACTACATACAGATTATACAGCCACCACTAGAGGGAGCTCACTACATACAGATTATACAGCCACCTCTAGAGAGAGCTCACTGCATACAGATTATACAGCCACCACTAGAGGGAGCTCACTGCATACAGATTATACAGCCACCACTAGAGGGAGCTCACTACATACAGATTATACAGCCACCACTAGAGGGAGCTCACTACATACAGATTATACAGCCACCACTTGGGGGAGCTCACTACATACAGATTATACAGCCACCTCTAGAGAGAGCTCACTACATACAGATTATACAGCCACCACTAGAGGGAGCTCACTGCATACAGATTATACAGCCACCACTAGAGGGAGCTCACTAAATACAGATTATACAGCCACCACTAGAGGGAGCTCACTACATACAGATTATACAGCCACCACTAGAGGGAGCTCACTACATACAGATTATACAGCCACCACTGGGGGGAGCTCACTACATACCGTTTATACAGCCACCACTAGAGGGAGCTCACTACATACAGATTATACAGCCTCCACTAGAGAGAGCTCACTACATACAGATTATACAGCCACCACTAGAGGGAGCTCACTACATACAGATTATACAGCCACCACTAGAAGGAGCTCACTACATACAGATTATACAGCCACTACTAGAAGGAGCTCACTACATACAGATTATACAGCCACCACTAGAGGGAGCTCACTACATACAGATTATACAGCCACCACTAGAGAGAGCTCACTACATAAGGATTATACAGCCACCACTAGAGGGAGCTCACTACATACAGATTATACAGCCACCACTAGAGGGAGCTCACTACATACAGATTATACAGCCACCACTAGAGAGAGCTCACTACATACAGATTATACAGCCACCACTAGAGAGAGCTCACTACATACAGGTTATATATCTACCACTAGAGGGATTGAGTTTAGTATTTAATCAGAATGCAGTGAGCTCTTGAGCTTCCCCTAGTGGTGGCTGCAGGCACACAATGATATCTTTTAATTATACGCAGCAGAAACAGAGCTCTGACCACTATGCACATACCACTAACAAAAATGCAAGAATATTTGGCTTATGGGTGATATTTTAGGATGAGCCTAAAATGCCCTCTAACCTTTACAGGTGGACTTAATGTGACCTTCTCTAACCTTCTGAATGCACATGTCCAACTCTTCAATGTTTCAGGACTTTTTGCACAACTTGCTGTTCTCCAACAAGGAGCTTAACGGCAAAATCCACAACAAGTGTTTGATTCATGAATCGCCCAATAAATTTCCTGGTTCAATTAGAATTGGTATTAAACAGTCCTCCTCATCATGCTGCTAACATTCCGACATCATGATACCAAGACGACTCCTAACAATTGATGAACAGTACCTCACTATTGTGAGGCTTCAAGCAGGATGTTTTCAGACGGAAGTGGCCCCTGAGCTTAGAGAGTCACAGAGCGTCATCAGCAGGTTGTATCAGAGATACAGAGACTGGAAGAGTCACAGGAAGGCAGAGAAGTGGACGTCATTTGACCACATCCTACACTGCTGACCGCTTTATTGTGAACACTGCCCTGCGGAACCGGATGATGAATGCTACACAACTCCAGGCACATTTAGGAGAGCTGCGATGCCCCCAAGTGTCAGGTCAGACCATTGGAAACCATTAACATAGGCGTGGTCTGTGTGCTAGAGGACCTGCAAGGTACCTGACCACACCACCAGGCACAGGCGGGAGCATCTACTATGGACGAGGGGCCAGTGGGCCTCAGTGCTGATCACTGATGACAATAGATTCACGCTGAGCAGAAATGATGGCCGCCAACGATCTTGGAGACCTCAAGGAGAGCGCTCTGCATCAGTCACTGTGGTCACCAGAAGAGCCTTTGGTGGTGGTGGTGTCACAGTGTGGGCAGGTGTGTCTAGTCAATACAGACCTGCACACTGTGAATGGTCCAGTGACAGCCCAGACTACCTGAAGAACATCATTAATCCAGTCATTGTGCCTCTGCAGGAACAACACCGGCCTAATGTCATCTTCATGGAAGACAATGCTCCAGCTCATCGAGGTCCCATCATTAGGGAACGGCTGCTGGAGACTGGGGGACCTCACATGGAGCGGCCTGCACTTTCTCCAGACCTGAATCCCATTGAAAACCTATGGGATCAGCTGAGTTGCCGTGTAGAGGTGCGTAACTCTGTACCTCAATGACCTGAGGGCCGCTCATCAAGAAGAGTGGGACGCCATGCCTCAGCAGAAAATAATTTGCTGTGTGAACAGCAGGAGATGTCGCTGTCAGGCTGGAATTGATGCTCAAGGCCACAGGACAAATTACTGAGACACTGACATTTTGTGGAGGTATACCCAGCACTGGGGTCGGTGAGACACTGACATTTTGTGGAGGTATACCCAGCACTGGGGTTGGTGAGACACTGACATTTTGTGGCGGTATACCCAGCACTGGGGTCGGTGAGACACTGACATTTTGTGGCGGTATACCCAGCACTGGGGTTGGTGAGACACTGACATCTTGTGGCGGTATACCCAGCACTGGGGTTGGTGAGACACTGACATTTTGTGGCGGTATACCCAGCACTGGGGTTGGTGAGACACTGACATCTTGTGGCGGTATACCCAGCACTAGGGTTGGTGAGACACTGACATCTTGTGGCGGTATACCCAGCACTGGGGTTGGTGAGACACTGACATCTTGTGGCGGTATACCCAGCACTGGGGTCAGCTCTAAGATGAGGAAATCACCATTGCTGCTTCTACTTAAATGCCCGACTTTCATCATATAATATCACAGGAGCCGGAACCTCTTACGTTTTCCGTCTTGTGACACCACTGCCTGAACCAAAGTGAAAAAAAACCAAAAAAAAAAAACCTTGATACAATGTGTCAATTATTAAACTGTATCCATGAATGTCTTCTCATCTCTTATCTATTTCTGGAACTGTGATGACAAACGGATATATAAATATTACTAACTCACCAGACATTGTATATAATGAAAAATAATCACATCCTGTATTATACTCCAGAGCTGCACTCACTATTCTGCTGGTGCAGTCACTGTGTACATACATTACTTATCCTGTACTGATCCTGAGTTACATCCTGTATTATACTCCAGAGCTGCACTCACTATTCTGCTGGTGGAGTCACTGTGTACATACATTACTTATCCTGTACTGATCCTGAGTTACATCCTGTATTATACTCCAGAGCTGCACTCACTATTCTGCTGGTGGAGTCACTGTGTACATACATTACTTATCCTGTACTGATCCTGGGTTACATCCTGTATTATACTCCAGAGCTGCACTCACTATTCTGCTGGTGCAGTCACTGTGTACATACATTACTTATCCTGTACTGATCCTGGGTTACATCCTGTATTATACTCCAGAGCTGGACTCACTATTCTGCTGGTGCAGTCACTGTGTACATACATTACTTATCCTGTACTGATCCTGAGTTGCATCCTGTATTATACTCCAGAGCTGCACTCACTAATCTGCTGGTGCAGTCACTGTGTACATACATTTCTTATCCTGTACTGATCCTGAGTTACATACTGTATTATACTCCAGAGCTGGACTCACTATTCTGCTGGTGCAGTCACTGTGTACATACATTACTTATCCTGTACTGATCCTGAGTTACATCCTGTATTATACTCCAGAGCTGCACTCACTATTCTGCTGGTGCAGTCACTGTGTACATACATTACTTATCCTGTACTGATCCTGAGTTACATCCTGTATTATTCTCCAGAACTGCACTCACTATTCTGCTGGTGCAGTCACTGTGTACATACATTACTTATCCTGTACTGATCCTGAGTTGCATCCTGTATTATACTCCAGAGCTGCACTCACTAATCTGCTGGTGCAGTCACTGTGTACATACATTTCTTATCCTGTACTGATCCTGAGTTACATCCTGTATTATACTCCAGAGCTGCACTCACTATTCTGCTGGTGCAGTCACTGTGTACATACATTACTTATCCTGTACTGATCCTGAGTTACATCCTGTATTATACTCCAGAGCTGCACTCACTATTCTGCTGGTGCAGTCACCGTGTACATACATTACTTATCCTGTACTGATCCTGAGTCACATCCTGTATTATACTCCAGAGCTGCACTCACTATTCTGCTGGTGCAGTCACTGTGTACATACATTACCTATCCTGTACTGATCCTGAGTTACATCCTGTATTACACTCCAGAGCTGCACTCACTATTCTGCTGGTGCAGTCACTGTGTACATACATTACTTATCCTGTACTGATCCTGAGTTACATCCTGTATTACACTCCAGAGCTGCACTCACTATTCTGCTGGTGCAGTCACTGTGTACATACATTACTTATCCTGTACTGATCCTCAGTTACATCCTGTATTACTGTATACTCCAGAGCTGCACTCACTATTCTGCATTACTTATCCTGTACTGATCCCGAGTTACATCCTGTATTATACTCCAGAGCTGCACTCACTATTCTGCTGGTGCAGTCACTGTGTACATACATTACTTATCCTGTACTGATCCTGAGTTACATCCTGTATTATACTCCAGAGCTGCACTCACTATTCTGCTGGTGCAGTCACTGTGTACATACATTACTTATCCTGTACTGATCCTCAGTTACATCCTGTATTACTGTATACTCCAGAGCTGCACTCACTATTCTGCATTACTTATCCTGTACTGATCCCGAGTTACATCCTGTATTATACTCCAGAGCTGCACTCACTATTCTGTACACAGTGTACATACATTACAATTTAGAAAATAAATCACTTTCTCGTTATTTCATTGTGTTAACCCTTTAGTGACTGTCTGAGATTGGAGTATGTATATGTTACAGTTTAGTCTGTAATGTAAATGTTCCCCCCGATGTTTTGCAGGGTTTTTCCCTGGGGCCTCCTGCAGGCCTCACTTGTTATATTTCTCACCCTCCATCTTCTGTTGTGACCGGTGGTCGCAGTAACACAGCAAACTTTTTTTCTGATGAGATTTCAAAATTTGCAAAAAAATAAAAATAAAATTTATTTCTAAAAAATCTCCAGAAACGGAAATTACTTGGAGTTTGGATTTGCAGTTTGGAATCTGCGCGGCCATCGCTATGGTAACTGGCTCTTTCCTTTTCAAGTTGCGCTAATGACAATTCAGGTGGGTAACAAGAGAGCGGGGGAGCGGAAGACTAAATTAAAATATCCGCCTGTGACTGGAGAATAATAGATACATTGTATCGAGTCCAACATGTGGTAATCCAGAAATTCTGATAATCTGGCACTGGTTCTGTCCAGTATATAATAGAGTTCTATAATGGATCCAGACACACGGTCCAGTGCCGGATTATCGGAATTATTGGATTCTGTTTAAAAGCAGAATAAATGATTAAGGCCTTGTTCACACGATCGGTTTTTTTGCGAGTGTACGGGCCGTTTTTTTGTGCTCCGTATACGGAACCATTCGTTTCAATGGTTCCGCATTAAAAAACGGACTGTGTTCTGTAAGCATTCCGTTTCCGTATTTCCATTTTTCCGTTCCGTTGAAAGATAGAGCATGTCCTATATTTGGCCGCAAATCGCGTTCCGTGGCTCCATTCAAGTCAATGGGTCCGCAAAAAAAAACGGAACGCATACGTAGATGCATCCGTATGTCTTCCGTATCCGTTCCATTTTTGCTAAATCATCTATCGAAAAGGTTATGCCCAGCCCAATTTTTTCTATGTAATTACTGTATACTGTACATGGCATATGGAAAAACGGAACACAACGGAACTAAATAACGGAACAACGGATCAGTGAAAAACGGACCGCAAAAAAACTATAAAAGCCATACGTTCCTGTGAACTAGGCCTAATGATGGATAAATTAAATCATCGCAGTGTTTTTAATCTGTAATCCCATACTTGGGGATTGTATCCATCATTGTATCCATCAATTTATTCCCATTCTTTTAATCCAGAACGCAATCATTTCAATAATCCAGCACTGGTCGTCTCCAGCGCTGGCCCACATGATGGCGCGCTACGTAATACCGCTGCAGGAAGTAGGATGTGATCACTGCTGGAATATCACATATCCCGGTGACAGTATGGCGTCCAGGTCAGATGTAATGAACGCACCCATGCAGCTGTTCGCCGTTATCAGGAAGCCGCCCCCAGTATTCCTGTCCAGGGCGATGTTCACACAAGGTTTTTGTTGCATTTTTTTTCTGCTATGATTTCTCCCAAAAAGTTGCAAAAATACTTTATTGCGCCAATTATTCTGGTTTTGTGAGACAACAAACGACAAACAGACGCTGGATTATCAGCTTTAGGCCTCATGCACACGACCATTCCCCACCCAGGACACAGGTGAGCGTTTGTTTGGTGGCCATTTTCTGTGGTCTTTACAGGGTACGGCATTTTCTTGGTTTTGCTGTTCTTGGATTCTCCCTTTTTGCGTCTTGTTTCACCGGATGACTCTGAGGAAGATGGGGCTTGTTTCTCGCCGATGGGGACAGCGGTCACTTTTGTTGGACGAGGAACAGAGTAGAAGGCGGCGATTTTGGGTCCATCCCATTGTTTCCCCAACGCTGCCGGGAGGACACTTCCATAGCCTCTACACAGATCTCCGGCAGCGTCCGGGAAGTTCTTTTCGTTCTGTCTACATTTGATCGCTTGCCGTCATCTCTACGTTCTCTACCTTCATGGACACCAATATGAGGCGCAGCATTTCTCCTGAGGAAAGGCTCATCGTCACGTTGAGGTACAATATCCTATTAACAGGTCAGACCGTAATGTGCGCGGCTTCGGTCATGAGGAGCATAAGATACGTTAATGTTATCTGAAGATTCCTTCTTTGTCCTTATGTTCGGACCATTGTTTATTGTAATCCCTGCCACATAACACGGCAGGATGACAGGTAGTTGTGTCTGTTAAATAGCTTTACAATATTGTCCGCATCACCCTGCGCCGAGTCCCCATCATCCCGCGGAGTGTCCGCATCACCCTGCGGCGTGTCCCCATCATCCCGCGCCGTGTCCCCATCATCCCGCGGCGTGTCCCCATCATCCCTGCTGCGTGTCCCCATCATTCCGCGCCGTGTCCCCATCATCCCGCGGCGTGTCCCCATCATCCCTGCTGCGTGTCCGCATCACCCTGCGGCGTGTCCCCATCATCCCGCGCCGTCTACCCATCATCCCGCGCCGTGTCCCCATCATCCCGCGCCGTGTCCCCATCATCCCGCGGCGTGTCCCCATCATCCCTGCTGCGTGTCCCCATCATTCCGCGCCGTGTCCCCATCATCCCGCGGCGTGTCCCCATCATCCCTGCTGCGTGTCCGCATCACCCTGCGGCGTGTCCCCATCATCCCGCGCCGTGTCCCCATGACCCTGCTGCGTGTCCCCATGACCCTGCTGCGTGTCCGCATCACCCAGCGGCGTGTCCCCATCACCCAGCGGCGTGTCCCCATCATCCCGCGCCGTGTCCGCATTATCCCGCGCCGTGTCCGCATCATCCCGCGCCGTGTCCCCATCATCCCGCGCCGTCTACCCATCATCCCGCGCCGTGTCCCCATCATCCCGCGCCGTGTCCCCATCATCCCGCGCCGTGTCCCCATCATCCCGCGGAGTGTCCGCATCACCCTGCGGCGTGTCCCCATCATCCCGCGCCGTGTCCCCATGACCCTGCTGCATGTCCGCATCACCCAGCGGCGTGTCCCCATCACCCTGCGCCGTGTCCCCATCACCCAGCGGCGTGTCCCCATCACCCTGCGGTGTGTCATCATCCCGCGGAGTGTCCGCATCACCCTGCGTTGGCCATACATTCTGCCTGGCGTCACCCAGTAGGTGTAGCGTAGCCTGTAGCAGTAGTGCCCACACCCCCATTGTTTCTAGTGTTTTGATTATTTTACACAGAAATGTACATTATAAATGGACATGAACAGTTTTACCACATGTCTCATAGCAACCATTATAGGAACCATGTTTAGAATGTCCCCTTTTTTTCGGCCTTATTATTATTATTTTTTATTTTTTTACAACTGGGAACTCTTTTGCATCCCTGCATTTTGAGTTTCTTCTAGGAACCTCAACGATTTCTCGGATCGTGCGTCACACTTGCCATGTCATCTGGCATCAACCCCGAGAGACGGTGATGCCGCAGCCCAAGGCGGACAATTGGGTTCGGATGGCTGAGGGCTTCAATCTTTCTGCGCAGTTTCTGAACTGCATCGGGGCACTGGATGGCGAGCACACTCCTGTGAAGGAGCCGCCTCGGGACCCGATTCTTCAGTTATAAGCTATATTTTTGGGTAGCGCTGATGGCTGTTGCTGACAGTAACTATCGGTTGATATCGGGGCCTATGGAAGCATCTCTAGTGCTTCTAGAATGGGTGAGCGGCTTCGTGCCAACCAGCTTGCCCTGCCCGAGCCCAGAAGACTGCCCGGATCTGCTGGTCCGCCGGCTCCAGATCAAGGGTTTGCCTTGACTCCCCATGTTATGTGGCCCTTCCCAAAGCGTGGTTTGGATGTCAGGAGGCGTATTTTCAACTACCGGTTGACTCGTGCCCGTCGGTATGTTGAGAGCGCTTTCGGAATACTCTCTAGCAAGTGGAGGGCGTTTTTGTCATCCATACTGATGGATCCGGAGAAGGCGACCCTGGTGATTCAAGCTTGTGGTGTTCACACAACTTCACCCCGATTCACGAGGCTTCCTCCGCTGTTGACCTGGAAGATTCTCCTACGTCACCAGGTTTGGGTTTGGAGAGGACTTGTGACCCGCGGTATGGTTTGGTGGGTGTGGAGGCTGGGGGTAGCTGCGTCCGTGCTGGGGAGCCTCAATATGTGCCGAGGCAGATCATTGATTGACTATGTCTCCCTGGTAAGTGGAGGCCTACATGTCAAACACAAGGGCCACACAAGCAATACTCTCATCATGTCTTTGTAAAGGGGCCCACCTGAGTAATGGAGCAAGGCCCCTCAACAAAGACTCTTCGTGTCTTGCACTCTTCTTCTGGGCAAGGAACTCGTCAATCATTTCCCGAGTCTGTTGCCCGGGGGAGGAGTGGGCGACCTTCCTCCGACGCCTGGGCTGAGGCTGCGGGGCCCCCGGGTGACACGATGGCAGCTTCCCGTGCCGGTTGTTCTGGCTCCTCAGCCGCTGTTGGGGCTGGTGAGAAAACAGCCGGAGTGTCGCTTCCTCCCAAATCCGAATCCTCCGGCTCATCCAGACTGTCCACAGTACTTTATCGGAACAGGACATGAAACCATACAGTATATTACATTATTTCACGTAATCATTTATAAGAAGAATACTGCTGTATGTCTTCTGTAGGAGGTACGCCGGCATAGAGCACAAGGTTTTACATGTTTGATTTTCCACTACAAAAAAATGACGGCTGTTTGCTTTTGTGACTAATGTCAAATCGCAAACAACATTTGGAAGATTGCTTGGAGTTTGGAGCTGTCCAGCACAAAGACCAGGAGCTAACCAAGTGCTGATATTCTGTCCGTCTTTACCAAGTGCTGATATTCTGTCCGTCTTTACCAAGTGCTGATATTCTGTCCGTCTTTACCAAGTGCTGATATTCTGGCCTGTTTCATACTGCAATCCTCCATAGGTTGGTAAAAACTACAACTCCCATCATTCCCAGACAACCAAGGACATGGTGGGAGCCGTTGGAGCATCCCTAGTCTATCTTTGGTGTTCCATGTTCTGGTTTGGAAGCCAACATTAAAACTATGTAAATGTGACAATTCCAGTACAGAAGAAAAAAATAAATAAATAAAACAACAATCAACTATTTTTACGAAAACCAACACTACAAAAAAATGATAACACTAATCAGGGCTGCCCAAAAAAAAAGGCTTTGTCCCGCGTTTTAATATTGATGACCTATCCGCACCCGGCACCGCGTCTGAGGAGAGGAGGCGCGCAGTGAGCACAGGTCGGCCCCTTCTCTCTTCCTGCTCTGCTTGCAGATATTAATGGTCTTTGACAGGAAGAGACGGGGGGCGGCAGGTGCGCGGTGTGCGCGGTGCACACGGCGTCTCCTCATACAGCGGATCAGCGGTGGTGCCGGGTGTTTGAGCCCCAACAATCTGATATTGATGACCTAATCAATAGTAAAAGCCCAGACAACCCCTTTAAGGATTTACAACTATTGGTAAAACAAGATTATGAACTATTCTCAAAAAAAGGGGTATAAGTGTACATCCCGGGTCAAAGTAGACCCCAAAACACGGGACAGGACACCGCTATCATAGATAGCAGCCAAAACCACGAACAAATCTCTGCTCCAATCCTAGAAGTGGACAATGACAGACACCGTGCAATAAGTAGGACATTGGGTAGGACAACCGGGTCTTGGTTTGCTTCACTGCGAAAACATCAACCATTAAAATGAATACAAATAGGAAAAACAACTATTAAATAATAACAGGACAACCACCAAACAGAGAATGGGAGCAAAAGCAAGTCGCCTACTAACAACTACGGGCAACAAGCGGACATCGTACATCGCACGGTGCAGAAGGGCAGCTGTGGGGAAACTACTGCGCAATACTTGCATGAAGGAGGAGGATATTCGGGCAAGCCATTTGGAAAAAAAAACGACTTTATAATATGGGAAGGTGACAACTATTGGATGCTGAATTGCAACAGGGCCACCGGTGACACCAAATATAAAGTGCACATGACTACTGAGTGCTGTAGCAAAGGTAGGGACATCCGCTTAAAAAAGAAAATAAAACCGGTGGTGGATGGTGTAAATACTAATCAAACAAACATGTCCAGGCCACTGCCAAACTAGAGGCTGCCCACAGAAGATGCCGTATTGTGACCTCATGGAGGTGACAGCACAGGGGCCGGACAGTACAAGCACCTTCCTAAATCTGCACCAGCTCGCCCATCTGCTTTCTCCCGTTATGGCCGCCTCGTGCGACGGGCCACCCGCTCCCATGCTTCCTGACCCGGTCCTGATCGCCATTGGTTCGGGTGTCGCTCTGGCCTTTCCTGGACCAACGTGATCAGTTTCTCCACAATCCGGCGCGGCATTTTGAAGTAAAGCCAAAAAAGCGGACACTGCCAAGGTTACCACGGATGGCTCGCAACCACCAATCTGTTTGCCAGAACGTGCGACTTTCCACTTCCTGGAATTTTTTTATTTTATTTATTGCCAAAGTCTTGCAGACAGGTTGCCAGGCAACGGGTCCGCAAAAACAGTTGTGCATCCGCATTTTTTGTGGACCCATTGGACTTGAATGGGTCCACAAACCATTTTTCACGGACTAGAATAGGACAGGTTATATTTTTTTGACGGACAGGAAACACGGACGCGGATAACAAACAGTGGACTATCCGCTTTTTCCACGGCTCCATAGAAATGAATGGGTCCGCATACGTTTTTTTTTTTGTGGACCGCAAAACACATACGGTCGTGTGCATGTAGCCTTACTGCCACATGCATCCTCAGCGGAGCGGTCCAGGAGCTGCGAGACCAGATCGCTCGCCTGCTCGATGACGCCGCCACCCGCCGTGAGAGGCTGGCCGCTGATCCTCGCACATATGCTCCCATTAACAGCACACTCTCAGTGCCATTTTCTGAAACTCCATAAATTCATCCACCGCCATCTGCTGTGCTGAGTAATCACCAGCGCAAGACGACATAACTAACCAACGGATCGTAAACCATCCGACACTAGAGATCAGGATGCAGGACGGTGATCTCTGCTTATATCTACATCTGCCGCAAGACTCTCACAGGCCAGGTTAGACAGTGAAAGCAGCAGGGTCCTCCCAGCAGCACAGAGGAGTTCAGGGGAGGAGTGTGCTGATCTTGTGAGAGGTCAAAGGATGAGTGTTACATTGTGGAAGGAGCGGGGTACCCAGCAGCACAGATGATTTCAGGAGTTAGTGGTGGCTGTACAATCTGTATGTAGTGAGCTCCCTCTAGTGGTGGCTGTATATTCTGTATGTAGTGAGCTCCCACTAGTGGTGGGTGTATAATCTGTATGTAGTGAGCTCCCTCTAGTGGTGACTGTATAATCTGTATGTAGTGAGCTCCCTCTAGTGGTGGCTGTATAATCTGTATGTAGTGAGCTCCCTCTAGTGGTGACTGTATAATCTGTATGTAGTGAGCTCCCTCTAGTGGTGGCTGTATAATCTGTATGTAGTGAGCTCCCTCTAGTGGTGGCTGTATAATCTGTATGTAGTGAGCTCCCTCTAGTGGTGGCTGTATAATCTGTATGTAGTGAGCTCCCTCTAGTGGTGGCTGTATAATCTGTATGTAGTGAGCTCCCTCTAGTGGTGGTTGTATAATCTGTATGTAGTGAGCTCCCTCTAGTGGTGGTTGTATAATCTGTATGTAGTGAGCTCCCCCTAGTGGTGGCTGTATAATCGGTATGTAATGAGCTCCCTCTAGTGGTGGCTGTATAATCTGTATGTAGTGAGCTCCCTCTAGTGGTGGCTGTACAATCTGTATGTAGTGAGCTCCCTCTAGTGGTGGCTGTATATTCTGTATGTAGTGAGCTCCCACTAGTGGTGGGTGTATAATCTGTATGTAGTGAGCTCCCTCTAGTGGTGACTGTATAATCTGTATGTAGTGAGCTCCCTCTAGTGGTGGCTGTATAATCTGTATGTAGTGAGCTCCCTCTAGTGGTGACTGTATAATCTGTATGTAGTGAGCTCCCTCTAGTGGTGGCTGTATAATCTGTATGTAGTGAGCTCCCTCTAGTGGTGGCTGTATAATCTGTATGTAGTGAGCTCCCTCTAGTGGTGGCTGTATAATCTGTATGTAGTGAGCTCCCTCTAGTGGTGGCTGTATAATCTGTATGTAGTGAGCTCCCTCTAGTGGTGGTTGTATAATCTGTATGTAGTGAGCTCCCTCTAGTGGTGGTTGTATAATCTGTATGTAGTGAGCTCCCTCTAGTGGTAACTGTATAATCTGTATGTAGTGAGCTCCCCCTAGTGGTGACTGTATAATCTGTATGTAGTGAGCTCCCTCTAGTGGTGACTGTATAATCTGTATGCAGTGAGCTCCCTCTAGTGGTGGCTGTATAATCTATATGTAGTGAGCTCCCTCTAGTGGTGGTTGTATATTCTGTATGTAGAGAGCTCACTCTAGTGGAGGCTGTATAATCTGTATGTAATGAGCTCCCTCTAGTGGTGGCTGTATAATCTGTATGTAGTGAGCTCCCTCTAGTGGTGGCTGTATAATCTGTATGTAGTGAGCTCCCTCTAGTGGTGACTGTATAATCTGTATGCAGTGAGCTCCCTCTAGTGGTGGCTGTATAATCTAAATGTAGTGAGCTCCCTCTAGTGGTGGTTGTATATTCTGTATGTAGAGAGCTCACTCTAGTGGAGGCTGTATAATCTGTATGTAGTGAGCTCCCTCTAGTGGTGACTGTATAATCTGTATGCAGTGAGCTCCCTCTAGTGGTGGCTGTATAATCTAAATGTAGTGAGCTCCCTCTAGTGGTGGTTGTATATTCTGTATGTAGAGAGCTCACTCTAGTGGAGGCTGTATAATCTGTATGTAGTGAGCTCCCTCTAGTGGTGGATGTATAATCTGTATGTAGTGAGCTCCCTCTAGTGGTGGCTGTATAATCTGTATGTAGTGAGCTCCCTCTAGTGGTGGCTGTATAATCTGTATGTAGTGAGCTCCCTCTAGTGGTAACTGTATAATCTGTATGTAGTGAGCTCCCCCTAGTGGTGGCTGTATAATCTGTATGTAGTGAGCTCCCTCTAGTGGTGGCTGTATAATCTGTATGTAGTGAGCTCCCTCTAGTGGTGACTGTATAATCTGTATGTAGTGAGCTCCCTCTAGTGGTGGCTGTATAATCTGTATGTAGTGAGCTCCCTCTAGTGGTGGCTGTATAATCTGTATGTAGTGAGCTCCCTCTAGTGGTGGCTGTATAATCTGTATGTAGTGAGCTCCCTCTAGTGGTGGCTGTATAATCTGTATGTAGTGAGCTCCCTCTAGTGGTGGCTGTATAATCTGTATGTAGTGAGCTCCCTCTAGTGGTGGCTGTATGATCTGTATGTAGAGAGCTCTCTCTAGTGGAGGCTGTATAACCTGTATGTAGTGAGCTCACTCTAGTGGTGGCTGTATAATCTGTATGCAGTGAGCTCCCTCTAGTGGTGACTGTATAATCTGTATGTAGTGAGCTCCCTCTAGTGGTGGCTGTATAATCTGTATGTGAGGAGCTCCTCCTAGTGGTGGCTGTATAATCTGTATGTAGTGAGCTGCCTCTAGTGGTGACTGTATAATCTATATGTAGTGAGCTCCCTCTAGTGGTGTCTGTATAATCTGTATGTGAGGAGCTCCCCCTAGTGGTGGCTGTATAATCTGTATGTAGTGAGCTGCCTCTAGTGGTGGCTGTATAATCTGTATGTAGTGAGCTCCCTCTAGTGGTGGCAGTCACGAGTCCAGGAAGCTGAGATACATGGAGCTGTTTGCAGAGTCCTCATTTTTTTTCAGGCAGAAGTCTCCAATAACCACAGTGTTTATGTCACAGGCAGCACAGGGACAGCTAAAGCGGCTCCACCGCTACCTAAATGTCCTGCTTTACATGGGACTGCCAAACTCAAAGGGGTGGGCTTATGGGCGTTTCCTGGTGGATCAGACGCTGGACATGATTGGAATGAGGATTTCAGTGTTGGGGGTGTTGCCCCTACCTGCAGCTCGCTGTATCTCAGCTTCTTGGTTGGATACACCAGAGACGATATATTATTCGCACCTCTCCGGAAAGCTTCACTTTTGTCACGCCTCTTACAGTAATGGCCGCTTCGAGGGACATTTTGTCATTTTTTTATTTTGCGGACAAGTGTTTCTGCCAAATCCCACATTTGTTAACGGCTTGAAGTCAAAACATTATTGACGGCTCGGAACGGCGGAAAAGCAAAACCTCTTCCATGTGTCAGAATATTAAACACCTCGTCATCTCGCCGCCGTCACGCTATAATTTAAACTTCAGATTTGTAGACGTGAAAGAGTCGGGACACGAGGAACATGGAAGATGGATTTTTAAAGACTCACATTTGTGACATCCTGCGCGGCTAATTGAGCGCTCGTGGAGCGCGGCGCGTGGAGTCGGGAACAATCCATTCTAATTAAATGTAACCTTTAAAAATCAAGACGCAGATTCATCCGGGGAAAGCGTCGCGGCCAAGAGGGGAAACAGCCGCAATTGGAGAAATCCGCCCTGACCTTTAGCTCAGATTTGACAAGTTTTTTTTTGTTTAGAGCGAGGAATGACCGTGGCGTCCGGTGATTGATCGCCCTTCTGGACTGAAGGATAAGGATGCAGAAGAAACTGTTACATGTACAGGAGCGTCACCCTTCTTGGACTATTATAAGGGGCAAAGAGCCCCCCGGGACCAGCTGCTCCAGGGCCCTGACGTGACGGCGCCCTCTGCTCCCAGTATACAGACGTGACAGCGTCCTCTGCTCCCAGGATACAGACGTGACGGCGTCCTCTGCTCCCAGTATACAGACGTGACGGCGCCCTCTGCTCCCAGTATACAGACGTGACGGCGCCCTCTGCTCCCAGTATACAGACGTGACGGCGTCCTCTGCTCCCAGTATACAGACGTGACGGCGTCCTCTGCTCCCAGTATACAGACGTGACGGCGTCCTCTGCTCCCAGTATACAGACGTGACGGCGCCCTCTGCTCCCAGTATACAGACGTGACGGCGTCCTCTGCTCCCAGTATACAGACGTGACGGCGCCCTCTGCTCCCAGTATACAGACGTGACGGCGTCCTCTGCTCCCAGTATACAGACGTGACGGCGTCCTCTGCTCCCAGTATACAGACGTGACGGCGCCCTCTGCTCCCAGTATACAGACGTGACGGCGTCCTCTGCTCCCAGTATACAGACGTGACGGCGTCCTCTGCTCCCAGTATACAGACGTGACGGCGCCCTCTGCTCCCAGGATACAGACGTGACGGCGCCCTCTGCTCCCAGTATACAGACGTGACGGCGCCCTCTGCTCCCAGGACACAGACGTGACGGCGTCCTCTGCTCCCAGTATACAGACGTGACAGCGTCCTCTGCTCCCAGTATACAGACGTGACGGCGCCCTCTGCTCCCAGTATACAGACGTGACGGCGTCCTCTGCTCCCAGTATACAGACGTGACGGCGCCCTCTGCTCCCAGTATACAGACGTGACGGCGCCCTCTGCTCCCAGTATACAGACGTGACGGCGCCCTCTGCTCCCAGTATACAGACGTGACGGCGCCCTCTGCTCCCAGTATACAGACGTGACGGCGCCCTCTGCTCCCAGTATACAGACGTGACGGCGTCCTCTGCTCCCAGTATACAGACGTGACGGCGTCCTCTGCTCCCAGTATACAGACGTGACGGCGCCCTCTGCTCCCAGTATACAGACGTGACGGCGTCCTCTGCTCCCAGTATACAGACGTGACGGCGCCCTCTGCTCCCAGGACACAGACGTGACGGCGTCCTCTGCTCCCAGTATACAGACGTGACGGCGCCCTCTGCTCCCAGGATACAGATGTGACGGCGCCCTCTGCTCCCAGGATACAGACGTGACGCGCCCTCTGCACCTAGGGCCCTGACGTGACGGCGCCCTCTGCTCCCAGTATACAGACGTGACGGCGCCCTCTGCTCCCAGTATACAGACGTGACGGCGCCCTCTGCTCCCAGTATACAGACGTGACGGCGCCCTCTGCTCCCAGGATACAGACGCGACGGCGCCCTCTGCTCCCAGTATACAGACGTGACGGCGCCCTCTGCTCCCAGTATACAGACGTGACGGCGTCCTCTGCTCCCAGTATACAGACGTGACGGCGCCCTCTGCTCCCAGGACACAGACGTGACGGCGCCCTCTGCTCCCAGGACACAGACGTGACGGCGTCCTCTGCTCCCAGGATACAGACGTGACGGCGCCCTCTGCTCCCAGTATACAGACGTGACGGCGCCCTCTGCTCCCAGGATACAGACGTGACGGCGCCCTCTGCTCCCAGGATACAGACGTGACGGCGCCCTCTGCTCCCAGGATACAGACGTGACGGCGCCCTCTGCTCCCAGGATACAGACGTGACGGCGCCCTCTGCTCCCAGTATACAGACGTGACGGCGTCCTCTGCTCCCAGTATACAGACGTGACGGCGTCCTCTGCTCCCAGTATACAGACGTGACGGCGCCCTCTGCTCCCAGTATACAGACGTGACGGCGTCCTCTGCTCCCAGTATACAGACGTGACGGCGCCCTCTGCTCCCAGTATACAGACGTGACGGCGCCCTCTGCTCCCAGTATACAGACGTGACGGCGCCCTCTGCTCCCAGTATACAGACGTGACGGCGCCCTCTGCTCCCAGTATACAGACGTGACGGCGTCCTCTGCTCCCAGTATACAGACGTGACGGCGTCCTCTGCTCCCAGTATACAGACGTGACGGCGCCCTCTGCTCCCAGTATACAGACGTGACGGCGTCCTCTGCTCCCAGTATACAGACGTGACGGCGCCCTCTGCTCCCAGGACACAGACGTGACGGCGTCCTCTGCTCCCAGTATACAGACGTGACGGCGCCCTCTGCTCCCAGGATACAGACGTGACGCGCCCTCTGCACCTAGGGCCCTGACGTGACGGCGCCCTCTGCTCCCAGTATACAGACGTGACGGCGCCCTCTGCTCCCAGTATACAGACGTGACGGCGCCCTCTGCTCCCAGTATACAGACGTGACGGCGTCCTCTGCTCCCAGTATACAGACGTGACGGCGTCCTCTGCTCCCAGTATACAGACGTGACGGCGTCCTCTGCTCCCAGTATACAGACGTGACGGCGTCCTCTGCTCCCAGTATACAGACGTGACGGCGCCCTCTGCTCCCAGGACACAGACGTGACGGCGCCCTCTGCTCCCAGGATACAGATGTGACGGCGCCCTCTGCTCCCAGGATACAGACGTGACGCGCCCTCTGCACCTAGGGCCCTGACGTGACGGCGCCCTCTGCTCCCAGTATACAGACGTGACGGCGCCCTCTGCTCCCAGTATACAGACGTGACGGCGCCCTCTGCTCCCAGTATACAGACGTGACGGCGCCCTCTGCTCCCAGGATACAGACGCGACGGCGTCCTCTGCCCCCAGTATACAGACGGGACGGCGCCCTCTGCTCCCAGTATACAGACGTGACGGCGTCCTCTGCTCCCAGTATACAGACGTGACGGCGTCCTCTGCTCCCAGTATACAGACGTGACGGCGCCCTCTGCTCCCAGGACACAGACGTGACGGCGTCCTCTGCTCCCAGGATACAGACGTGACGGCGCCCTCTGCTCCCAGTATACAGACGTGACGGCGCCCTCTGCTCCCAGGATACAGACGTGACGGCGCCCTCTGCTCCCAGGATACAGACGTGACGGCGTCCTCTGCTCCCAGGATACAGACGTGACGGCGTCCTCTGCTCCCAGTATACAGACGTGACGGCGCCCTCTGCTCCCAGTATACAGACGCGACGGCGCCCTCTGCTCCCAGGACACAGATGTGACGGCGCCCTCTGCCCCCAGGTAGCTTAATGTAAAAGACATCTCCTCATATGGGCAGGTTAGTAGGAGACATGAGTGGGACATGCTGCTGCAAAGGGACTGAATTTCAGGAGGACTAACTTAATGCTGCATTTATTTGGGATCTAGGAACAGACCCTTCTGTGACAAAGTGCTTGCTATGTGTGTGATATTTATGTACTATATAGCAGTTTTATTTATGCACTGTATGGTGGTTTAATCTGGGCTATCGTATGGCAGTATTATTTTGGTACCTCCTATGGCTGTATTATCAGCGCTCTTTACAGCACTGTTATTTGGGCTTTCTATGGCAGTATTATTTGAGCATTGTATGACAACATTGTCTGCACTCTATAGCAGTATTAGATTGCTTTATGACAGTATGGATATGATATGGTGGTATTATTTGTGCTCAGTATGCAATGTAGGCAGTGCGTTATGTTGTTCTTGGGCACAGCATGGCTGTATTTTTGCACCATATGGTGGTATCATAGTTTACCTTCTGAGCTGTTCATTTCTGCAATCGAGGCACTACACTATGATGTTCCTTTTCATGGCATGACAGCATTATTCCATCACCGTATGGTGGTTTTATTTGAGCACTGTATTGCAGTATTTTGAGTACTGTCTGGCATGGTATTTTGGGTGGTATTAGAGATCATCATGAGTTGTTTACTTTTTTGCGGCTCAGTCATTGTGTTCTGGCATTTCTTGGGCACAACATGGCTGTATTTGAGCATGGTATTGGTTGGGTATTGTACAGCATGGCAATCCAGGCCCTCTGCTCCCAGTATACAGACGTGACGGCGTCCTCTGCTCCCAGTATACAGACGTGACGGCGCCCTCTGCTCCCAGGACACAGACGTGACGGCGTCCTCTGCTCCCAGTATACAGACGTGACGGCGCCCTCTGCTCCCAGTATACAGACGTGACGGCGCCCTCTGCTCCCAGTATACAGACGTGACGGCGCCCTCTGCTCCCAGTATACAGACGTGACGGCGCCCTCTGCTCCCAGTATACAGACGTGACGGCGTCCTCTGCTCCCAGTATACAGACGTGACGGCGTCCTCTGCTCCCAGTATACAGACGTGACGGCGTCCTCTGCTCCCAGTATACAGACGTGACGGCGCCCTCTGCTCCCAGTATACAGACGTGACGGCGCCCTCTGCTCCCAGGATACAGACGTGACGGCGCCCTCTGCTCCCAGGATACAGACGTGACGGCGTCCTCTGCTCCCAGTATACAGACGCGACGGCGCCCTCTGCTCCCAGTATACAGACGCGACGGCGCCCTCTGCTCCCAGGATACAGACGTGACGGCGTCCTCTGCTCCCAGTATACAGACGTGACGGCGCCCTCTGCTCCCAGTATACAGACGTGACGGCGCCCTCTGCTCCCAGGATACAGACGTGACGGCGTCCTCTGCTCCCAGTATACAGACGTGACGGCGCCCTCTGCTCCCAGTATACAGACGTGACGGCGCCCTCTGCTCCCAGGACACAGACGTGACGGCGCCCTCTGCTCCCAGGATACAGACGTGACGGCGCCCTCTGCTCCCAGGATACAGACGTGACGGCGCCCTCTGCTCCCAGTATACAGACGTGACGGCGTCCTCTGCTCCCAGTATACAGACGTGACGGCGCCCTCTGCTCCCAGGATACAGACGTGACGGCGCCCTCTGCTCCCAGGATACAGACGTGACGGCGCCCTCTGCTCCCAGTATACAGACGTGACGGCGTCCTCTGCTCCCAGTATACAGACGTGACGGCGTCCTCTGCTCCCAGTATACAGACGTGACGGCGCCCTCTGCTCCCAGTATACAGACGTGACGGCGTCCTCTGCTCCCAGTATACAGACGTGACGGCGCCCTCTGCTCCCAGTATACAGACGTGACGGCGCCCTCTGCTCCCAGTATACAGACGTGACGGCGTCCTCTGCTCCCAGTATACAGACGTGACGGCGCCCTCTGCTCCCAGTATACAGACGTGACGGCGTCCTCTGCTCCCAGTATACAGACGTGACGGCGCCCTCTGCTCCCAGTATACAGACGTGACGGCGCCCTCTGCTCCCAGTATACAGACGTGACGGCGCCCTCTGCTCCCAGTATACAGACGTGACGGCGCCCTCTGCTCCCAGTATACAGACGTGACGGCGTCCTCTGCTCCCAGTATACAGACGTGACGGCGTCCTCTGCTCCAGTATACAGACGTGACGGCGCCCTCTGCTCCCAGTATACAGACGTGACGGCGTCCTCTGCTCCCAGTATACAGACGTGACGGCGCCCTCTGCTCCCAGTATACAGACGTGACGGCGTCCTCTGCTCCCAGTATACAGACGTGACGGCGTCCTCTGCTCCCAGTATACAGACGTGACGGCGTCCTCTGCTCCCAGTATACAGACGTGACGGCGTCCTCTGCTCCCAGTATACAGACGTGACGGCGCCCTCTGCTCCCAGTATACAGACGTGACGGCGTCCTCTGCTCCCAGGACACAGACGTGACGGCGTCCTCTGCTCCCAGGATACAGACGTGACGGCGCCCTCTGCTCCCAGGATACAGACGTGACGGCGTCCTCTGCTCCCAGTATACAGACGCGACGGCGCCCTCTGCTCCCAGTATACAGACGCGACGGCGCCCTCTGCTCCCAGGACACAGACGTGACGGCGCCCTCTGCTCCCAGGATACAGACGTGACGGCGCCCTCTGCTCCCAGGATACAGACGTGACGGCACCCTCTGCTCCCAGGATACAGACGTGACGGCGCCCTCTGCTCCCAGTATACAGACGTGACGGCGTCCTCTGCTCCCAGTATACAGACGTGACGGCGTCCTCTGCTCCCAGTATACAGACGTGACGGCGCCCTCTGCTCCCAGTATACAGACGTGACGGCGTCCTCTGCTCCCAGGATACAGACGTGACGGCGCCCTCTGCTCCCAGTATACAGACGTGACGGCGTCCTCTGCTCCCAGTATACAGACGTGACGGCGCCCTCTGCTCCCAGTATACAGACGTGACGGCGCCCTCTGCTCCCAGTATACAGACGTGACGGCGCCCTCTGCTCCCAGTATACAGACGTGACGGCGTCCTCTGCTCCCAGTATACAGACGTGACGGCGTCCTCTGCTCCCAGTATACAGACGTGACGGCGCCCTCTGCACCTAGGGCCCTGACGTGACGGCGCCCTCTGCTCCCAGGATACAGACGTGACGGCGCCCTCTGCTCCCAGGATACAGACGTGACGGCGCCCTCTGCACCTAGGGCCCTGACGTGACGGCGCCCTCTGCTCCCAGGATACAGACACGACGCGCCCTCTGCACCTAGGGCCCTGACGTGACGGCGCCCTCTGCTCCCAGGATACAGACGTGACGGTGCCCTCTGCTCCCAGGACACAGACGTGACGGCGTCCTCTGCTCCCAGGATACAGACGTGACGGCGCCCTCTGCTCCCAGTATACAGACGTGACGGCGTCCTCTGCTCCCAGTATACAGACGTGACGGCGCCCTCTGCTCCCAGGATACAGACGTGACGGCGTCCTCTGCTCCCAGTATACAGACGGGACGGCGCCCTCTGCTCCCAGGACACAGACGTGACGGCGTCCTCTGCTCCCAGTATACAGACGTGACGGCGCCCTCTGCTCCCAGGATACAGACGTGACGGCGCCCTCTGCTCCCAGGATACAGACGTGACGGCGCCCTCTGCTCCCAGGATACAGACGCGACGGCGCCCTCTGCTCCCAGGACACAGACGTGACGGCGCCCTCTGCACCTAGGGCCCTGACGTGACGGCGCCCTCTGCTCCCAGGATACAGACGTGACGGCGCCCTCTGCTCCCAGGATACAGACATGACGGCGCCCTCTGCTCCCAGGATACAGACGTGACGGCGTCCTCTGCTCCCAGTATACAGACGTGACGGCGCCCTCTGCACCTAGGGCCCTGACGTGACGGCGCCCTCTGCTCCCAGGATACAGACGTGACGGCGCCCTCTGCTCCCAGGATACAGACGTGACGGCGCCCTCTGCTCCCAGGATACAGACGTGACGGCGCCCTCTGCTCCCAGGATACAGACGTGACGGCGCCCTCTGCTCCCAGGATACAGACGTGACGGCGCCCTCTGCTCCCAGTATACAGACGTGACGGCGCCCTCTGCTCCCAGTATACAGACGTGACGGCGTCCTCTGCACCTAGGGCCCTGACGTGACGGTGACGGCGCCCTCTGCTCCCAGGATACAGACGTGACGGAGCGCTCTGCCCCCAGACGTGGCGGCGCCCTCTGCCCCCAGGATCCAGACGTGACGGCGCCCTCTGCACCTAGGGCCCTGACGTGACGGCGCCCTCTGCTCCCAGGATCCAGACGTGACGGCGCCCTCTGCTCCCAGGATACAGACGTGACAGCGCCCTCTGCACCTAGGGCCCTGACGTGACGGCGCCCTCTGCTCCCAGGATACAGACGTGACAGCGCCCTCTGCTCCCAGGATACAGACGTGACGCGCCCTCTGCACCTAGGGCCCTGACGTGACGGTGCCCTCTGCTCCCAGGATACAGACGTGACGGCGCCCTCTGCCCCCAGACGTGAGTCACGCAGAAGTCTCTTTCCACACGCACTAAGCGGGTTACGTGTTCTGTAAGTGAAGCAGAAGCTGAAGAGCGACAGCTCATAATGGAGACTAAAGCACTAAGTGAGGAGCCGGCGTGTGGAGAGCAGTTATGTGCTCGTTACAAACTAATTACTGCGGCTAATCCTGCACCAAACCTCCTGCAGGTGTAGTGCACCCTCCTCTACCCTCTGCAGGTGTAGTGCGCCCTCCTCTACCCCCCCTGCAGGTGTAGTGCGCCCTCCTCTACCCTCTGCAGGTGTACTGCACCCTCCTCTGCCCGTGCACTGCACCCTCCTCTGCCCGTGCACTGCACCCTCCTCTGCCCTCTGCAGGTGCACTGCACCCTCCTCTGCCCGCTGCAGGTGCACTGCAGCCTCCTCTGCCCGCTGCAGGTGCACTGCACCCTCCTCTGCCCGCTGCAGGTGCACTGCAGCCTCCTCTGCCCGCTGCAGGTGCACTGCACCCTCCTCTGCCCGCTGCAGGTGCACTACACCCTCCTCTGCCCGCTGCAGGTGCACTACACCATCCTCTACCCCCCCCCCTCAGGTGTAGTGCACCCTCCTCTACCCTCTGCAGGTATAGTGCACCCTCCTCTACCCCCCCCCCCCTCAGGTGTAGTTCACCCTCCTCTACCCCCCCCCTCAGGTGTACTGCACCCTCCTCTACCCTCTGCAGGTGTAGTGCACCCTCCTCTACCCCCCCCCCCTCAGGTGTACTGCACCCTCCTCTCCCCTCTGCAGGTATAGTGCACCCTCCTCTACCCCCCCCCCCCCTCAGGTGTAGTTCACCCTCCTCTACCCCCCCCCCCCTCAGGTGTACTGCACCCTCCTCTACCCTCTGCAGGTGTAGTGCACCCTCCTCTACCCCCCCCCCTCAGGTGTACTGCACCCTCCTCTACCCTCTGCAGGTGTAGTGCACCCTCCTCTACCCCCCCCCCCCCTCAGGTGTAGTGCCCCCTCCTCTCCCCCCCCCCTCAGGTGTACTGCACCCTCCTCTACCCTCTGCAGGTGTAGTGCACCCTCCTCTACCCCCCCCCCCTCAGGTGTAGTGCACCCTCCTCTACCCCCCCCCTCAGGTGTACTGCACCCTCCTCTACCCCCTGCAGGTGTAGTGCACCCTCCTCTCCCCCCCCCCCCTCAGGTGTACTGCCCCCTCCTCTACCCCCCCCCTCAGGTGTACTGCACCCTCCTCTCCCCCCCCCCTCAGGTGTACTGCACCCTCCTCTACCCCCCCCCCCCAGGTGTACTGCACCCCCCTCTACCCCCCCCCCCTCAGGTGTACTGCACCCTCCTCTACCCCCCCCCCCCCCTCAGGTGTACTGCATCGTCCTCTACCCTCTGCAGGTGTAGTGCACCCTCCTCTACCCCCCCCCCCCCTCAGGTGTACTGCACCCTCCTCTACCCCCCCCCCCTCAGGTGTACTGCACCCTCCTCTACCCTCTGCAGGTATAGTGCACCCTCCTCTACCCCCCCCCCCCCCTCAGGTGTAGTTCACCCTCCTCTACCCCCCCCCCCCTCAGGTGTACTGCACCCTCCTCTACCCTCTGCAGGTGTAGTGCACCCTCCTCTACCCCCCCCCCTCAGGTGTACTGCACCCTCCTCTACCCTCTGCAGGTGTAGTGCACCCTCCTCTACCCCCCCCCCCCCTCAGGTGTAGTGCACCCTCCTCTCCCCCCCCCCTCAGGTGTACTGCACCCTCCTCTACCCTCTGCAGGTGTAGTGCACCCTCCTCTACCCCCCCCCCCTCAGGTGTAGTGCACCCTCCTCTACCCCCCCCCTCAGGTGTACTGCCCCCTCCTCTCCCCTCTGCAGGTGTAGTGCCCCCTCCTCTCCCCCCCCCCCTCAGGTGTACTGCACCCTCCTCTACCCCCCCCCTCAGGTGTACTGCACCCTCCTCTACCCCCCCCCCTCAGGTGTACTGCACCCTCCTCTACCCCCCCCCCTCAGGTGTACTGCACCCTCCTCTACCCCCCCCCCCTCAGGTGTACTGCACCCTCCTCTACCCCCCCCCCCCCCCTCAGGTGTACTGCATCGTCCTCTACCCTCTGCAGGTGTAGTGCACCCTCCTCTACCCCCCCCCCCTCAGGTGTACTGCACCCTCCTCTACCCCCCCCCCCCTCAGGTGTACTGCACCCTCCTCTACCCTCTGCAGGTGTAGTGCACCCTCCTCTACCCCCCCCCCTCAGGTGTAGTGCACCCTCCTCTACCCTACTGCAGGTGTAGCGATTCAGCATCGGAAATGTTGCAAGTTGTAACAACTCGAGGAAATTACTTGTAGCAGGGGCTTAAATAACGACTCTGCCCTTCCTATTAGTGTAGCTGGGGGGTGCGGAGGTAGGGGGCACCTAGAGGTATAGCTTCCACACAGGGGCCCGGTGACTCCTGCAGATTCTGTAATGGTGCAATCATCTGCGCCTCTCCTACACGTCCTCAGTGATGAAGTCTCGAGCTCCAGAGAATATTAAAGTCCCCAGATTTAGGGCTGAAGATGGAAATGACAAGGAAAGCTTGTGAAAGGCGGATCCGTGACCCGTACAACGAAGCCTTCCTCTCCCAGAATCAATCTGTAGTCGCTGCAGGGGCGGAATATACAAATAATCTTCGTGTTGCCTTGGAAGTCGTCTCCTGCGGCACAGACGCTCAGTCGCACCTCCAGCAGTAATGTGCTGCGGCGCGAGATCCTGCGGATGCAGATTCTGCGTCCTCCAGATACAAATAACTTTTATATCATCAAAACCTGTCAGAGCGGCCGCTGCGGAGGGACAAACAGCGACCCATGGGGGCGACACATCCGGAACAGGAAGGAAAACCGTAATCCACAAGTTATAACATGTAACCTGCAGTTAATACGAGCTGTGCCCCCACTCCGATACCGCCGACTGCTGGAGAAATCCGCAGGTATAGGGGAATCCTGCCCTAGAGAGTTAATAAACTGCACGGCATTAAGCTGTGATCTCCTGTAATCCTAGCGGCACCCGGCGGTCACTGGGGGTATTACACCCTGACCTGTGCTGGAGACCACATGGAGGCGCCTCTACGTCCAGAGACATGGTTGATTTGCTGTCTTCTGTCGGGTCTCTTCCTCCTTCCCCATATTCTAGGACCCATGAAGTCCTCTGCAGGACCACAGGGTTGGGGTCCTAACCTGAACCGGGGACCTCCAAAGAGAGGGACCCTTATGCATCATCACAACACCCATGGGAGAGGGGGTTGAGTTGCCCTATTTCAGGACCCGCGGAATCCCACCAGCCATTTATAATAATGGGGTCAGGTGCAGGGGGACCACAGGGCCGGGTGACGTCTACAGCAATGCCCTTGTCAGGACCCCCATAGCCTGGCCCCTCTCTCTGCACGCAGCTCTTCACACCTCCGCCATCATGGTTCACTTTGTGGATATTTCCATCTGTGAAGGTCGAGGTCGTCGGCGGAGTGATGGCGCTGGGACCGCACTCTCCCCGCTGTGTTAACCCCTCGGTGACGTTGCATGTGATAGCACTTTAATCATTTATACAGACTCCGGAGGTAAATGGCGCTGCTCCCCCCAGACACCTCGGCAGTGATCTCCACCGGCCCTTGACCTGCTCACCATCGATCAGGGACGCACTAGGGGGGGGGGGGTTACTGGATTGGAGAAGGGAGATCTATTCCACATTATTAAATCGGAAGGACAGAGACAATGGAACGAGGCTGAGACCACCCTGAAATATGCATCGCCAGGGATTGGGCCGAGCGCTGCGGTCAGACACAGAGGGGAACCTAAGCAAAATCTGACCGAGACCAGTCACATAGAAGCAGCCAGAGGAGTAAGATCCAGGGCCCCAGTGCAAGTCTATACCAGGGCCCCTCACCCACCATGTGCCATTAGTAATACCGGAGGCCAATTTACAGTCAGTTTGGGTCACCGTGCAGCTTGATAATCATAAGGTAACTCGTGTAGGTGTGATATATAGACCACCTGGCCAAGTCAAAGAATTAGATGATCTACTAGTGGAGGAAATAGCTAAAATGACCTTGAAGGGGGAAGTTATCATTATGGGAGACTTCAATCTCCCTGATGTAAACTGGAAAACCAAAGTAGCTAGTTCTGCCAGGAGTACAGATATTCTAAACTCCCTACTGGGATTATCTCTACAGCAAGTAGTGGAGGAGCCAACCCGGAAGGAGGCCATTGTAGATTTAGTATTCACAAATGGGAATTTGGTATCTGATATTACTGTAGGGGAAAGCTTGGGATCTAGTGATCACCAGTCAGTGTGGTTTACTATAAGTACAGTGACTGAGTCACACCACACAAAAACAAAAGTTTTAGATTTTAGAAAAACTTACTTTTCTAAAATTAGATTAGTGGCATACGAGTCCCTATCAGACTGGAACAGTTTCATTGGAGTCCAGGAGAAATGGGACTACTTAAAAGTGGCACTATTGAAGGCAACAGAAAATTGCATTAGGCTTTTCAGTAAAAGCAAAAAAAGGAAGAGACCACTGTGGTACTCAGCAGAAGTGGCCAAAATCATTAAAAACAAAAAGATAGCATTTAGTAATTATAAAAATAAAGAAAACGAGGATGACAGGGAAATTTATAAGATTAGGCAGAGAGAGGCCAAACAAGTTAGAAGAGCTTCTAAAGCACAGGCAGAAGAGAAATGAGCTCAGTCAGTAAAACAAGGCGATAAGGCATTCTTCAGATACATAAATGAAAAAAGGAAACTAAAACAAGGAATTACCAAATTAAAAACTAAAGAAGGAAGGTAAATGGAAGAAGATAAATAACTAGCTGACTGCCTCAATGAATACTTCTGTTCAGTCTTTACAAAGGAAAATGAAGGAGAAGGACCTCAGTTAGGAAAGAAGACAAATGAATCTTTTGATGCATGTGTCTTTACAGAGGAAGAGGTTCTAAGTCAACTGTCTAAAATTACTACAAATAAGTGACAGGGGCCTGATGGGATACACCCAAAGCTATTAGAAGAGCTCAGCGGTGAACTAGCAAAACCATTAACAGATTTATTTAACCAATCACTGGCAACAGGAGTCGTCCCAGAAGATTGGAAATTAGCAAATGTTGTGCCCATTCACAAGAAAGGTAGTAGGGAGGAATCGGGCAACTATAGGCCAGTAAGCCTGACATCAATAGTGGGGAAATAATGGAAACCATACTTAAGGAGAGGATTGTGGAACATCTAAAATCCCATGGATTGAAAGATGAAGAACAGCCTGGGTTTACTTCAGGGAGATCATGTCAAACTAATCTTATTAATTTTTTTGATGGGGTGACTAAAACAATAGATGGCGGAGGTGCAGTAGACATCGCTTATCTGGACTTTAGTAAGGCTTTCGATACTGTCCCACATAGAAGGCTTAACAATAAATTGCAGTCTTTGGGCTTGGCTATAGAAGACATAATACAACCGGATCCGTTCATGAAGGATGCAGGCGGTTTTATTATGGTCTTTATTTGGGCTTGGACTCCCATATTGTTGAATGGATTAGGCAGTGGCTGAGGGACAGACAGCAGAGGGTTGTAGTCCATGGAGTATATTCAGACCAAGGTCTTGTTACCAGTGAGGTACCTCAGGATCTGTTCTGGGACCCATATTGTTTAATATATATTGCAGAAGGCCTCGATGGTAAGGTGGGTCTTTTTGCTGATGACACAAAGATTTGTAACAGGGTTGATGTTCCTGGAGGGATACACCGAATGGAAAAGGATTTAGGAAAACTAGAGGAACGGTCAAAAATCTGGCAACTAAAATGTAAAGTTGATAAGTGCAAGATAATGCACCTGGGGCGTAAAAACCCAAGAGCAGAATATACAATCAGTGATACAGTCCTGACCTCAGTATCTGAGGAAAGGGATTTAGGGGTCATTATTTCAGAAGACTTAAAGGTAGGCAGACCATGTCATAGAGCAGCAGGAGATACTAGCAGAATACTGGGGTGTATAGGGAGAGGCATTACCAGTAGACAGAGGGGGGCGCTCATGCCACTCTACAGAGCACTAGTGAGACCTCATCTGGAGTATTGTGCTCAGTACTGGAGACCATATCTCCAGAAGGATATTGATACTTTGGAGAGAGGTCAGAGAAGAGCTACTAAACTGGTACATGGATTGCAGGATAAAACTTACCAGGAAAGGTTAAAGGACCTTAACATGTAGAGCTTGGAAGAAAGATGAGACAGAGGGGATATGATAGAAACTGCTAAATACATAAAGGGAATCAACAAGGGAAAAGAGGAGAGAAGATTTACAAGAAGAAAAACTGCTACAAGAGGACATAGTGTTAAATTAGAGGGGCAAAGGGTTAACAGTAATATCAGGAAGTATTACTTTACTGAGAGAGTAGTGGATGCATGGAATAGCCTTCCTGCAGAAGTGGTAGCTGCAAATACAGTGAAGGAGGTTAAGCATGCATGGGATAGGCATAAGGCCATCCTTCATATAAGATAGGGCCGGGGGCTATCCATAGTACTCAGTATATTGGGCAGACTACATGGGCCACACGGTTCTTATCTGCCGACACATTCTAGGCTTCTAGAGCCGCAGGCAATGTGCTCAGGGTGACGGCTACATGTGCACCTCCTATAGCCACGCCCCTGAGGAGCAGGAATAACCAGAAATAATCCCCTCCCATTTTTATTCTATATTAAAGGGTAGAGAAGACAAAGACCAGGGAGAAAAGTGTGAAATGTACAGAGCTAGACCAAAACGTCAAAATATTTCAATAATCACAGATCATGTCTTAATTTTTCTATCTGTTAATAATATCTCTGCTTGCTGTCAATGATTAGAAACATTTTTTGTCTACATCCAGGGGCTAAAAACCTGTCCTGATCTAACGCTGCTTACAGATGAGGGTTTGTTACAAAAGTATCCAGTCAGGCCAATCCTCTTCAACACCAGCAACACAGACCTCCCTCCGGGCCTGAGAGTTTGTTACAATGTATCAGTCTGTAAAAGAAGGGAACACCCTGTGTAATGAAGGGAGAGAACGAATCTGCAGGGGGGGGGGGGGGGGAAGAGTCTGAAATACACTAATATTACAGTAATTATTATTATGTATATACACAGTGACTGCACCAGTAGAATAGTGAGTGCAGCTCTGGAGTATAATACAGGATGTAACTCAGGATCAGTACAGGATAAGTAATGTATGTACACAGTGACTGCACCAGCAGAATAGTGAGTGCAGCTCTGGAGTATAATACAGGATGTAACTCAGGATCAGTACAGGATAAGTAATGTATGTACACAGTGACTGCACCAGCAGAATAGTGAGTGCAGCTCTGGAGGATAATACAGGATGTAACTCAGGATCAGTACAGGATAAGTAATGTATGTACACAGTGACTGCACCAGCAGAATAGTGAGTGCAGCTCTGGAGTATAATACAGGATGTAACTCAGGATCAGTACAGGATAAATAATGTATGTAGACAGTGAATGCACCAGAAGAATAGTGAGTGCAGCTCTGGAGGATAATACAGGATGTAACTCAGGATCAGTACAGGATAAGTAATGTATGTACACAGTGACTGCACCAGCAGAATAGTGAGTGCAGCTCTGGAGTATAATACAGGATGTAACTCAGGATCAGTACAGGATAAGTAATGTATGTACACAGTGACTGCACCAGCAGAATAGTGAGTGCAGCTCTGGAGTATAATACAGGATGTAACTCAGGATCAGTACAGGATAAGTAATGTATGTATACAGTGACTGCACCAGCAGAATAGTGAGTGCAGATCTGGAGTATAATACAGGATGTAACTCAGGATCAGTACAGGATAAGTAATGTATGTACACAGTGACTGCACCAGCAGAATAGTGAGTGCAGCTCTGGAGGATAATACAGGATGTAACTCAGGATCAGTACAGGATAAGTAATGTATGTACACAGGGACTCCACCAGCAGAATAGTGAGTGCAGCTCTGGAGTATAATACAGGATGTAACTCAGGATCAGTACAGGATAAGTAATGTATATACACAGTGACTCCACCAGCAGAATAGTGAGTGCAGCTCTGGAGTATAATTAAGGATCAGTACAGGATAAGTAATGTAAATGTCTATAATATATAAGCATAGAATTCCGTTTTCAGTCCTGACTCCACATTTACATTGCGGATCTGTTGTATGGGGCAGGAGGCAGGTCATATATTTGCCAGCGGCCGGGGCGTTCGCTTCTCCTCAGATGCAGGAATGAGGTCAGGCCGTTCCCCTGGAGCTGTGCTTTTCCATTTTTAACATATGCCTTCAGTTTTATTTGTTTTGCCTTTTTTATGTTTCGCGGTTGATCTGATGAATTCATTATATATCTGGAGCAGCAGAATCGAGGTCACGCACTGGAATGGGCTTTGGTTCTTGCAGAAGCTGAATTAAATTCTGTCCTATTATCTGCATGAGCTAAAAAAAAAACGCTGCCTGCAGCTCGTCATGCGAATTATATGGAGACGGCGCCGGAGGTCAGTGTCACCTAATGGGACAAGTAGGGGACGGGAGAGGAGGTAAGAGGATGTGCAGGCACACTCCCAGCATCTGCACCAGGTGTCAGCGCGCAGTCAGAAGGAGCGGGGATCTCGTTAAGTTATGCCAGATCAGGAACATATTAACGCCTGGCGCTTTTCATGTTTTACCGCTAAGTGATGGGGAAAATAATGGCTCCAATTTCTTACGGAGGCACAAAGCTCCAGGAATAGATGCAGGAGAGGCCAGCAGGATCCTTGTCCCAGTACCATGGAGGAGGGGGCAGGGAGGTCAGAGGTCAAACCTACTGCTTAGGCCCTCCCCCGAGTTTTCTGCCCATTGGTCACTTCTGGACTGTCATGGTCTTACCTTCTTGCTGTTCTCCTTCGTTTGACATGTGCTGGCGGCCATCTTGGTTTCTGGGTTTCTTGTAGCCTTCCACCCTGCGGCTCCTCCTTCCCACTGGGAGGAGCTGGATGCCCAGCTCATATATATAGGAGGTCTGTGGCTTCAGTTCCTTGCTTGGTCCTCCTGTGTTCACATGCTTCTAGACTGCTGCTGCTTCTGGTTCCTGATCCTGGTTTCGTCCGACTACCCTGCTGGTTCCTGATCCTGGTTTCGTCCGACTACCCTGCTGGTTCCTGATCCTGGCTTCGTCTGACTACCCTGCTGGTTCCTGATCCTGGCCTCGTCTGACTACCCTTCTGGTTCCTGACCTCTGGCTTCGCAAAGACTCTGCTTCGGTTTCGCCATCCGCTTGGACTTTTGCTTTACAGCTTTATTTTCAATAAAGCCTTCTTATTTTCACTTATCTCTTGTTGTACGTCTGGTTCATGGTTCCGTGACATTAGGACCAAGCCATGAATTCTGACGGTACAGGGCCATCCTCGCTACCCACGCTGGTTGCCAGACTTGATCAGCAGGATCACCTGTTGGGTCGGTTCGCTGTGGCGTTGCAAACCCTGCTTGAACGCACGGCTCATTTCGCTCCCGTTGCCGATGGGTCGGTTGTCGCTCCTGGGCCCGCTCCTACTGCCGCTCCGGTTTTGTTGCTTCTCTTCGGAAGGTATTCGATGTGCCGGCTCGTGCTGCCTCTGCTGCGAAGCTCCTTATGTCCATCAGACAGGGTTCACGATCCGTAGCTGAATACGCCATTGAGTTTCGTACCCTGGCAGCAGAGGTGGGCTGGAATAATGAGGCTCTGGTTGCTGCTTTCTCTCATGGTCTCTCGGATGCCTTGAAGGATGAGGTTGCAGCTAAGGACCTACCAGTGGAGCTCGAGTCTCTTATTTCTTTCCTGATTTTGATTGACACCAGACTCAGGGAGAGACCTTCCTTTAAGGAGAGCCTGCGGAGGTTTTCTAACAGATTGGCGCCTACGTTTGCTGTCCCACCCGTGCCTCCCTCTCCTCCCACGCCTCCTGGGGATGACTTGTCTGGGGGTGAACCCATGCAGCTGGGGTTTGCTCGCCTGTCCGAGGGGGAGAGGGCACTCCGGAGACGTCGAGGGCCGATGCATGTACTGTGGTCTCGGTGGGCATTTTCGGTTGGCATGTCCGAACCGTCCGGGAAATGCTCGCACCTGAGATCCTGTCGGGGGCAGATCTTGGGTGGAGTCTCCTCGTCCCCGGTTTCCCGTGTTGACAAACCACTGATCACTGTTGTCCTCTCCTGGGTCGGGGGCTCGGTGACGACCCAGGCGTTGGTGGACTCTGGTGCTGGTGGTTTGTTCATTGATAATGTGTTCGCTGCCGCCAATTCCATTCCTCTGCAGGCTCGAGGTTCCCCACTGGCTCTTGAGGCGATAGACGGCAGACCCCTTCTGCCGCCACACGTGACTCATGAGACCCTTCCAGTGGGGATAGCCATTGGTGCCGTTCACAGAGAGTCGGTCTGCCTCCAGGTTATTTCGTCTCCACACTACTCGGTGGTCTTGGGGTACCCCTGGCTCCGGAAGCATAATCCGACTTTCGATTGGAGATCGGCCGAGATCCTCTCGTGGTCACCGCAGTGTGGGGCTAGTTGCATCCATGGGTCTGTCAAGTTGCTGTGTACTTCCTCGGACTCTCTGTTGCCTCCTGAATACGAGGAGTACCGGGATGTATTCGATAAGGTGCGCGCGGTTGCCCTACCTCCGCACCGCCCATACGATTGTGCCATAGAGTTACAATCTGGTGCCGTTCCTCCTCGTGGCAAAGTCTATCCACTGTCGGTAGCGGAGAATGAGGCCATGGAGGAGTACGTGAGGGAGGCGCTTTCACGCGGACACATTCGCAAATCCTCGTCCCCGGCAGGGGCTGGATTTTTCTTTGTGAAAAAGAAGGGCGGTGAGTTGAGGCCTTGCATCGATTACAGGGGTCTCAATCGCATCACGATCAAGAACGCTTACCCGATACCCTTGATTTCCGAGCTGTTCGATCGCCTTAAAGGGGCCACGGTCTTTACCAAACTCGACCTGAGGGCGGCATATAACCTGGTAAGGATCAAGGCGGGCGATGAGTGGAAGACCGCGTTTAACACCAGGACCGGTCATTACGAATCCTTGGTTATGCCCTTTGGGTTGTGCAATGCGCCCGCAGTCTTTCAGGAATTCATCAACGATGTTTTCCGTGACCTGTTGCAGCAGTGTGTGGTGGTCTATTTGGATGACATCTTGGTATATTCTGAATCCATGGAGGCCCACATTCTGGATGTCAGACGAGTGTTGCAACGGTTACGAGAGAACAAGCTGTTCGGTAAGCTTGAGAAATGCGAATTTCACCGATCCCAGGTAACCTTCTTAGGTTACATCATTTCCGCTGAGGGGTTCTCCATGGATCCTGAGAAGGTTTCGGCTGTCTTACAGTGGCCCCAGCCCAGTGGTCTTCGTTCCCTGCTGCGCTTTTTGGGCTTCGCCAATTATTATCGGAAGTTCATCAGGGACTTTTCCATGCTAGCCAAGCCTCTCACGGATCTGACCAGGAAGGGCAGTAATTCCCAGGTCTGGCCGCTCGAGGCCATCCGAGCTTTTGAGGCTCTAAAGTCCGCCTTTGTGTCGGCTCCGATTCTGTCACATCCCAACCCTGGGTTGCCCTTTGTCCTCGAGGTGGACGCGTCTGAGACGGGAGTAGGCGCCCTTCTGTCTCAGCGTAGAACACCAGAGGGTCCTCTGCTTCCTTGTGGGTTTTACTCCCGGAAACTGTCTTCCGCGGAGTGCAACTATCAGATTGGTGACAGGGAGTTATTGGCCATCGTGCAGGCCCTTAAAGAATGGAGGCACTTGCTCGAGGGTTCGGTGGTTCCGGTCCTCATCCTGACGGACCACAAGAATCTGACCTACCTTTCTGAGGCCAAGAGATTGACACCACGTCAGGCCAGATGGGCTCTGTTCTTGTCACGTTTTAATTACGTGGTCTCCTACCTACCCGGTTCCAAGAACATCAGGGCGGATGCCTTATCACGGCAGTACTCCGAGCTGTCCAGGGAGGAGTCGATTCCGACTTCGGTCATACCTCCGAATCAGATCTTGGCCGCCATTCGCACCAGCCTGACCTCTCCCCTGGGTGAGCAGATTTTGGCGGCTCAATCTGGTGCTCCCTCTGGGAGACCCAACGGCAGATGTTTTGTGCCTGAGGAGTTGCGCACTCGGTTGTTGCGAACCTACCATAACTCCAAGACCGCGGGGCATCCTGGAAAGAATCAGCTGTCCTGGGCTGTTTCACGTCTGTTCTGGTGGCCTTCCCTACGTTCCGACATTGCCGCATATGTAGCGGCATGCTCCGTTTGTGCCCAGAGTAAGTCCCCTCGGCACCTTCCGTTGGGCCTTCTGCAACCCATAGCCACCGGGGAGCGCCCATGGTCACACCTGGGGATGGATTTCATTGTGGACCTCCCTGCATCCCGAGGCCATACGGTCATTCTCATGATTGTGGATCGGTTTTCCAAAATGTGCCACTGTGTTCCTCTCAAGAAGTTACCCTCTGCACAAGAGTTGGCCACGATTTTTGCCAGGGAAGTCTTCCGGTTGCACGGTTTGCCCAAGGAGATTGTGTCGGATCGGGGGAGTCAGTTTGTGTCCAGGTTCTGGCGCGCCTTTTGCTCCCAGTTGGGGATTCATCTCTCCTTCTCCTCGGCCTACCACCCTCAGTCCAATGGGGCCGCAGAACGATCCAATCAGGCCTTGGAGCAATTCCTTCATTGCTATGTCTCCGATCACCAAGACAATTGGGTTGACCTCCTGCCTTGGGCTGAGTTTGCCAGGAACACGGCGGTGAACTCTTCCTCTGGGACGTCTCCCTTCATGGCCAATTATGGGTTCCAACCTGCCGTGTTACCGGAGGTATTCTCTCCCCAGGATATTCCGGCTGTGGAGGATCACCTTTCCGTTCTACGTGCTTCTTGGGTACTGATCCAGAAGTCCCTTGAGGTCTCTGCGCAGCGCCAGAGACTCCAGGCTGATCGCAGACGAGCGCCTGCTCCTTCCTACCAGGTCGGAGACCGTGTATGGTTGTCCACCCGCAACCTCAACCTTCGAGTGCCCACTCCCAAGCTGGCGCCTCGCTTTGTTGGTCCCTTCCGAGTGCTTCGCAGGGTTAACCCGGTAGCCTATGCCCTTGCGCTTCCTCCTGGCATGCGGATCTCCAACGTGTTTCATGTCTCCCTGTTGAAGCCACTGGTGTGTAATAGTTTCACTTCCTCGGTTCCTCGGCCTCGTCCGGTCCAAGTGGGTAATCGTGAGGAGTATGAGGTGAGCAATATCCTGGACTCACGCCTGGTCCGCGGTCGGGTGCAGTTTTTGGTCCATTGGCGTGGTTATGGTCCAGAGGAGCGTTCCTGGGTTCCCTCCGCAGATGTCCATGCTCCTGCCTTGCTCCGAGCCTTCCACGCACGCTTCCCTCAGAAACCGTTCTTTACTCCGCGGAGGAGGGGCCCTTGAGGGGGAGGTACTGTCATGGTCTTACCTTCTTGCTGTTCTCCTTCGTTTGACATGTGCTGGCGGCCATCTTGGTTTCTGGGTTTCTTGTAGCCTCCCACCCTGCGGCTCCTCCTTCCCACTGGGAGGAGCTGGATGCCCAGCTCATATATATAGGAGGTCTGTGGCTTCAGTTCCTTGCTTGGTCCTCCTGTGTTCACATGCTTCTAGACTGCTGCTGCTTCTGGTTCCTGATCCTGGTTTCGTCCGACTACCCTGCTGGTTCCTGATCCTGGTTTCGTCCGACTACCCTGCTGGTTCCTGATCCTGGCTTCGTCTGACTACCCTGCTGGTTCCTGATCCTGGCCTCGTCTGACTACCCTTCTGGTTCCTGACCTCTGGCTTCGCAAAGACTCTGCTTCGGTTTCGCCATCCGCTTGGACTTTTGCTTTACAGCTTTATTTTCAATAAAGCCTTCTTATTTTCACTTATCTCTTGTTGTACGTCTGGTTCATGGTTCCGTGACATGGACCCTCCCATCCCACCCGATAAATATACAGAAGTGGTCAGAAACCTCTTACCACCGGAACAGTTTAAGGTTTCCAAAAAAGACGCACAAAAACCGCAACCGTTTACTTCTGAGAGTTCATGTTAATCTTCATAGAAATCCATATAATGAAGACTTGGGTCACAAATCCAGGATTAGTCCATAAAGTGCGTAATGTCTATGAAAGTGCTTTACGGGTCCCAAGTGGTGAAATCTAGAGACCCTGCACCCGGAGGTTATTAGCACGGAGAGCATGCATGAAGCTTCGCGTCGGGGGACTACGTAAAAACCCTCCCACCTTCATGGGAGGCCGTATTGTATATGAGGCAGTGGCCGGCACTTACTGGGGCACATGGTGGCACAATTATTTATATAGATATGATACATATATACTACAAAAATGTAGGGATATTTGTCTTGTGGGTGAAATTTCAGGATCAACCTAAATTGCCCTCTGACCTTTACAGGAGAATGAAATGTGACCTTCTCTAACCTTCTGAATGCACATGTCCAACTGATCAGTGTTTCAGGACTTTTTTTTGCACAACTTGCTGTTCTTTAACAAGGTGCTAAATGGCAAAATCCACAACAGGAGTTTGATCCATGAATCGCCCAATAAATGTCCTGGTTCAATTAGAATTGGTATTAAACAGTGCTCCTCATCATGCTGCTAACATTGTGATATCATGAGACCAAGGCAACACCTAACAATTGATGAACAGTACCTCGCCATTGAGAGGCTTCAAGCAGAATGTTCTCAGACGGAAGTGGCCCCTGAGCTTAGAGCGTCACAGAGCGTCATCTGCAGGTTGTATCAGAGATACAGAGACTGGAAGAGTCACAGGAAGGCAGAGAAGTGGATGTCCTTTGACCACATCCTACACTGCTGACCGCTTCAGTGTGAACACTGCCCTGCAGAACCGGATGATGAATGCCGCACAGCTCCAGCACATGTAAGGGAGGTGAGAGGCACCAAGTGTCAGACCATGGGGAACCGTTTACATCAGCGCGGTCTGCGAGCTAGACGACCTGCAAGGTACCTGACCGCACCACCAGGCACAGGCGTCAGCGTCTTGTATGGGCCGGGGAGCCGTGGGCCTCAGTGCTGTTCACTGATGAAAGTCGATTCACCCTGAGCAGAAATGATGGCCGCCAACGATGTGGGTGTAGCTGGGGCAGTTTTTAGGGACAGGCCCTATACCCTGTTGGGACTTAGTTGCCTGTTCTATTAGGGTGGTAAGTAATGCCATGAGGACGGTATCACCAGAGTGGCAGCAGATGGCGGCTTTGGTTGAATCTCTGCGACACTCGTTTCCTGTAATGAATTTAGCGCCATCCTCCGGAGCATTATCGCTTCCTCTGCCGCTGTAACAAATCTTCTTGTGACTTTTACTAAAACCTTTTCTGCGGCTCCTGAGTGACAGCGCTGTCCCCGTCATCCCCTAATATTGCTCTAGAAATATCCTCCCCTCTGACGCGCTTCTCCCGATGTTGGCGCACTTCTATACAGAGGAGGATTCTGGGGACATATCTGTTCTGTCATTTTAGGCTACTTTCACACTTGCGGCAGAGTGATCCGGGAACCATCGCCGGTACTGCCTGCCTGATCCGGCAATCTGCATGCAAACAGACAGCATTTGTAGACAGATCCGGATGCGTCTACAAATGCATTGTAAGAACGTATCCGTCTCTCCAGATGTCATCCGGAGAAACGGATCCGTTATATATTCTCTCCATTCAGAATGCATGGGGATGAAACTGATCAGTTCTTTTCCGGTATAGAGCCCCTATGACGGAACTCAGCGCCGGAAAAGAAAAACGGAAGTGTGAAAGTACCCTAAGGGGTTAGAACACATAGAAATATTAGGGGCTGAGGGGCAATAGCAGTTATTGTAACTATGTCGTGGTGCAATGACACAAAATCCTGCTCCGAGATACAGAATATCAATGTCACACAAAACGGCCCAAAATAGGATTGGACGATGCAAAATGTAATTTTGTAACTGAAAACCCTGAATGGTGAATGAAACGGAATCCGATGATGCAAAATGTTACATTGCAGGAAATCTGCGGCTTCTGTGGTAATAAGATCTCATTCTGTGAGACAGAACAACAATCCGAGATACAAAATACTGGGCGAGACTGTAATCGTGGCAAAGTATCTGACGTGGTTTGATGGTATCTTCTGTGATACGAAATATCTGGTCACACAATATTAGGCCTCATGCACACGAACGTTTTTTTTCACGGTCCGCAAAAACGGGGTCCGTAGGTCCGTGATCCGTGACCGTTTTTTCGTCCGTGGGTCTTCCTTGATTTTTGGAGGATCCACGGACATGAAAAAAAAGTCGTTTTGGTGTCCGCCTGGCCGTGCGGAGCCAAACGGATCCGTCCTGAATTACAATGCAAGTCAATGGGGACGGATCCGTTTGACGTTGACACAATATGGTGCCATTTCAAACGGATCCGTCCCCCATTGACTTTCAATGTAAAGTCTGGAGTCCCTTTTATACCATCGGATCGGAGTTTTCTCCAATCCGATGGTATATTTTAACTTGAAGCGTCCCCATCACCATGGGAACGCCTCTATGTTAGAATATACTGTCGGATATGAGTTAGATCGTGAAACCTCATTTCCGACAGTATATTCTAACACAGAGGCGTTCCCATGGTGATGGGGACGCTTCTAGTTAGAATACACTACAAACTGTGTACATGACTGCCCCCTGCTGCCTAGCAGCATCCGATCTCTTACAGGGGCCGTGATCAGCACAATTAACCCCTTAAGTGCCGCACCTGAAGGGGTTAATTGTACTATCATATCCCCCTGTAAGAGATCAGGGCTGCCAGGCAGCAGGGGGCAGACCCCCCCTCCCCAGTTTAAATATCATTGGTGGCACAGTGTGCACCCCCCCCCCTTCCTCCCTCTTATGTAATAAATCGTTGGTGGCACAGTGTGCGCCCCCCATCGGCCCCCCCTTCCTCCCTCTATTGTAATAAATCGTTGGTGGCACAGTGTGCGCCCCCCATCGGCCCCCCCTTCCTCCCTCTATTGTAATAATTCGTTGGTGGCACAGTGTGCACCCCCCCCTTCCTCCCTCTTATGTAATAATTCGTTGGTGGCACAGTGTGCGCCCCCCATCGGCCCCCCCTTCCTCCCTCTATTGTAATAAATCGTTGGTGGCACAGTGTGCGCCCCCCCCCCCCCCTTCCTCCCTCTTATGTAATAATTCGTTGGTGGCACAGTGTGCACCCCCCCCCCCCTTCCTCCCTCTATTGTAATAAATCGTTGGTGGCACAGTGTGCGCCCCCCCCCCCCCCTTCCCCCCTCTATTGTAATAAATCGTTGGTGGCACAGTGTGCGCCCCCCATCGGCCCCCCCTCCCTCTATAGCATTAACAACATTGGTGGCCAGTGTGCGGCCTCCCATCCCCCCCCCACCCCCCCGATCATTGGTGGCAGCGGGTTTCTAGCAATAGTACAATAGTAAAAGATTCATACTTACCTGCTGCTGCGATGTTCGTGTCCGGCCGGGAGCTCCTCCTACTGGTAAGTGACAGTTCATTTAGCAATGCGCCGCACAGACCTGTCACTGTCACTTACCAGTAGGTGGAGCTCCCGGCCGGACACGAACATCGCAGCAGCAGGTAAGTATGAATCTTCTACTATTGTACTATTGCTAAGTAACCATGGCAACCAGGACTGTAGTAGCGTCCTGGTTGCCATGGTTACCGATCGGAGCCCCAGCGATTAAACTGGGACTCCGATCGGAACTCCGCTGCCACCAATGATGGGGGGGGGGGGGGGGAGATGGGAGGCCCCACACTGGCCACCAATGTTGTTAATGCTATAGAGGGAGGGGGGGCCGATGGGGGGCGCACACTGTGCCACCACCGAATTATTACAATAGAGGGAGGGAGGGGGGGGGCGCACACTGTGCCACCAACGAATTATTACAATAGAGGGAGGGAGGGGGGGGGGCGCACACTGTGCCACCAACGAATTATTACAATAGAGGGAGGGGGGGGGGCCGCACTGGCCACCAACCTATTATTACAATAGAGGGGGGGGGCCGCACTGGCCACCAATGATATTCAAACTGGGGAGGGGGGGGAGGGTCTGCCCCCTGCTGCCTGGCAGCCCTGATCTCTTACAGGGGGCCGTGATCAGCACAATTAACCCCTTCAGGTGCGGCACCTGAAGGGGTTAATTGTGCTGATCACGGCCCCCTGTAAGAGATCGGGTGCTGCCAGGCAGTAGGGGGCAGTCTTGTACACAGTTTGTAGTGTATTCTAACTAGAAGCGTCCCCATCACCATGGGAACGCTTCTGTGTTAGAATATACTGTCGGTTCTGAGTTTTCACGAAGTGAAAACTCAGCTTTGAAAAAGCTTTTATGCAGACGGATCTTCGGATCCGTCTGTATAAAAACTAACCTACGGCCACGGGTCACGGACACGGATGCCAATTTTGTGTGCATCCGTGTTCTTTCACGGACCCATTGACTTGAATGGGTCCGTGAACCGTTGGCCGTGAAAAAAATAGGACAGGTCATATTTTTTTCACGGCCAGGAAACACGGATCACGGATGCGGCTGCAAAACGGTGCATTTTCCGATTTTTCCACGGACCCATTGAAAGTCAATGGGTCCGCGGAAAAAAACGGAAAACGGCACAACGGCCACGGGTGCACACAACGGTCGTGTGCAGGAGGCTTAAGCATATAAAATGTTACATTGTAGCCAAGCAGCTGACACTTCTGTATTAAGAAATCATTCTGCGGCACAAGATGTTAATTGGCCGCGTTTTGTGACACAGAATGAGTTTTATGAAATGTTACATTGTAGCCAAGTCTGATTGTGACTGATGCAGAACGCGGACACAATATATACCCGTCTCACAGAATATAATCTCGGAGGCCGCATTCAGTCATGATACAGCACTTATATGTTTAGTCCCATAGTGAATCCAACCCGGACAAATCCTGGGAAAGGCTCCTTGCTTTACCCTTACAGAATCAGAATCGGTATAATGTCTCCTATACAGAACTGTATCATGGTCGTCTAAAATCTTGGCTTGCACAGTATTTTAGTGACCAGAGCAGCAGTTTGTGCTCCAGAGCTGCACCTCCTGGTTTCTATGGGGAAATCGTTCAATGTAATTATTCCTTCAGTCCAGAATACGTTCTTCTCTGCAGGTCGACCGTGGAGTTAGGGTTGCACTTCTCAGCCCCACGTGTCCCCCCGCCAGTCCTTACCATCTAGCTCCACCTCACCTGCCGCCGTAGATTGCAGGACGCCGCCTCGTCCTCTCGCAGATGGTTGATTATTTCAGCAGAGGAGCCTTCTCCCCACAGGCTGACACGTTTCACTGAAATCCTAGTCCCCAGTATAAGGCAACGGAACGGAAAACAGGAAATACAATCGCCTGCAAAATACATCAGGAAAACAACTGGAATTATAATCTGCATGAAACCGTTATGAAAATGGCGTCTGAAGATAATCGCGCCTGCAGAATATTGCCATCGATTCACATCTGGCGTTACGTCTATTGTGCACCTTCATGTGGCTG